>NW_012150119.1:2636623-2656482 GCF_000956105.1 Propithecus coquereli | reverse complement strand
TGTGAGCTAGAATGATGCCACGGCACTCTAGCCTGGGCAACACAGTGAGACTCTGTCTCAAAAAAAAAAAAAAAAAGAAGAATAGACTAAACATAAAATTAGCAAAAGGAATGAAATAATAAAGATCAGAGAAGAAATAAATGAAATAGAAAATAGAAAACATTTTTAGAAAACTGACAAAACTATGAGTTAGTGTTTTGAAAAGAAAAGCAAAACTGACAAACCATAAAAAAGAAGACTCAAATAAAAATATCAGAAATGAAAGGGAAGACACTACAAAAGATCCCACAGAAAAGGATCATAAAAAACCATTGTAAATGACTGTATGCCAACAAATTGGACAAGCAAAAAGAAATAGAGAAATTCCTAGAAATATACAATCTTCCAAGACTGAATCAAGAACAAATAGAAAGCCTGAACAAACCAATAACAAACAAGGAGATTGAAAACAAGTAATCAAAAAACTCTCAACAAAGAAAAGTCCAGGACCAAATGGCTTCATGGGTGAATTCTAGCAAACATTTACAGAAGAATTAATACCAATCCTTCCTAAACTCTTCCAAAGAATAGAAGAAGAGGGAACACTTCCACAGCTCTTTGATGAAGCTAGCCTAGCATTGCCCTGACACCAAAGCCAGATGAAGGTACCTCAAGGAAAGAATCACCACTATAGGCCAATATTCTTGATGAACACAGATGAAAAAACTTTCAGGGTAATACTATCAAATTGAATGCAAGAGCACATTAAAAAATCAGACACCATTACCAAGTAGGCTTCATTCTATGGATGTAAAGATGGTTTAACATGCAAATAAATCAATGTAATATATCACATTAACATAAGGAAGAGTAAAAATCACAGTCATCTCAATAGATGCATTGAAAGTATTTGACACAATTCAATACCTCATCAAGTTAAAAACTCTCAATGACTTAGGTATAGAAGGAACTTCAATCAACACAATAAAAGCCAAATAGGAAAAGTCTACAGTTGACAGTAAATTCAATGGCGAAAGGTTGAAAGCTTTCACTCAAAGATCCAGAACAAGGCAAGGACACCCACTCTTGCCACTTTTATTCAACAATAATGCTGGTAGTCTTTGCCAGAGCAATTAGACAAGAAAAAGAAATAAAAAGCATTCAAACTGGAAAGGAAGAAGTAAAACAATCTGTTTGAAGATGACATGGTCTTATATATATTAAAAAAAAAAAACCCTAAAGCATTCACATACACAAAAATGCTGTTGACAAAGAAAGCAGTGGGTACAGTTTGTACTAAAACACAGCTAAGAAAGCAGGAGTCATTTCATTCTAAATATGAAACCTATTTCGCCCAAAGCGGGTTATGACACCAAAAGCATTTTCTTTGTATTTACCTTTGAATGAGAGAGTTTACCTCTATTTTCTCTCTATTTACCTTTGAATGAGAGAGTTTTATCTATATATTGCATTTGTATAATTCGGGAGAATCCTTTTTGTTTCCTCTGTGTGTTAAATTGATTTGCTTTGAATTCTGCAATCCAGTAGCTGAGCAGGTGCAGAGGGGACTATAAGTCAAGAAACTTGATCCGCATAATTTCTTTTCTGCTATGCAAGAATCTGCCATGTTATCTGGGGCATCTGGTCACTCACCCAAGACCAGCTCAGACCCCTTCCTGATGTGCCAGCCTCCTGTGTTCGGACAGGCCCTCCCCTCCCTGCCTGCTCTCTGCTTGGCTGCATGAAGGTCAGGAAGTCCTATTTCAGCTGTTTTCCAATCTCTCAGCAAAGGGCACTTTTAATCTGTGTCCTACCAACCTTGGGACACCATTTGGCTGCTGACCACTTACTCTCTCCTCCTTGAAACTGCATTTGCTTTCCAAACTCTCATACTCCTCTGACTTGCCTTCTATCTTCGTGGTTATTTTTCTAAGTATCACTTGCCAGCTTCTCTTCCTCTATCTGACCAGTACATGTTGTCTCCTCAATAATCTGTCTTAGGTCTTTCTCTTATTCACACACTCTCATCGGGTGACCAGCTGTTGCCGTTTGTCCAGGCCTGAGAAGGTTTCCTGCATGTGGGACTTTCAGAGCTAAAATGAGAATGTTGTAGACATTGAAGGATGAACTGTTTACCCCACTATACAAATCTCTGTTCCATTGGCTTTAGGTGCCATCTAGATGACACTCTACAATTTATTAATTCAGCCCAGACTTCTCTTCTGATCTCATTTCCAACTATGTACTAGACATCTCTGAATGTTTCTCCCACTCCAAAATATATCTTCTATGTTCTCTAGCTCAGGATATTTCACTGACATTTATCTGGTTGCCCCATCCATCACAGGGGGGTGATTCCTGACTCTTCCATCTCCTTCAACCCCCACATCCAATTAATGAACAGTGATCTCCAATGGATTTGGGAAATAACAAAAATCCTTATCATGGGCTACCGTGCCTTGTCTATCTCTCCAGCTTTTTCTCTCTTCTTGCACCACCCCTCCCCCCATACACTTTTTTGCTCTCTCTCTCTTTGGTTCCGTTTCATACATACTCGACTTCTTCTGGATACTCCAATGCAACGCCTTTGCCTCAGTACCTTCCCAAATTCCTTGGTCATCCCACTTCACTCACCTAAAGAGCTATTCATTTTCTTCCAAGTGATCTCCTAAAACTTACTTGCTAAAAGGATTTTTGACCCCAGATTAAATTAGGATTGCCTGCGTTACACTTTTGTAGCGTTCTGCTATTTTTCATAATAAAACTCAGTGTACTTATCATTAATTTTTCAAAAATCCCCCCCCCCCCACCGTAAGCTCCATGAGGCCAAAAGCTCTGCATACCTTGGCTCTATCCCTAGCAGCTAACATGGCACCTGACTCACAAGAGTGTAAGCGAATATTTGTTATGTGAATTGAGTGAATCCATAACAAAAATTCCCATTATAGTGTCTGTTCACTGAAGTGTGTGCTGTGGCGATGATACTTCTTTCCAAGGTTGTGTCATTTGACATTTCTCTATTTTATACTCTGCTCACATATGCTGTTGCCGCTGCCCAGACTGCTAGCATCTCTTCCTCTACCACACAGACCAGTCTTTTCCATCTTCTGCCTTCACTGCCTCGTTCTTCTCCTCACTGGTTCCTATTTATCCTTCCGGGTTTAGTAATTTCCTTTGAGAATATTTCTTGCACTCCCCAGACCACACCAGACTCACTCTTTTATGTTGTCATAACACTGATTCTTCCAATTGCAGTCCTACAGAGTCATTTGGTTTTGGGTTGCTGCTGCTATCAACCAAGGCCACTTGCAGTTTTATTGTTACCTGCTAATAATTATGAACTATGCACCATGTATCAGACACTCTTCCGTGCCTTGCTTTACATAGATTATCTGCTCATATCCTCAAAATAATCTTATGAGAAAAGGAGAAAACGCCTCTTAAAAGAGGATGGATAATTGATGTCAGCTGAATAATTGATAAGACGTTGATTTGGAAACAAAATTTGCATTTGGACTTTAGAGCCTCCATTTTCAAACCACTATATTTTATTTGGTTTATGTTTTTGACACAATCTGAGATTATTTTCCTTTTAACAACTGAGTTTTTTTCATTCGCATTTATTGATAAATTACTTTTGTTTGGCTTTGTTCCTATAATTTCATTTTGTATCATGTTTTCTGTTTTTATTCACACATTTCTTTAAAAAACATTTATTGCACATTGACTGTATGTCAAGCACAGTTTCAGATGCTGGGATACAGGAGAGTTCCTGCCCTCATGGAATTAACTTCTAGTTAGGAGAGGCAGATAATAATAATAACAACAAGAAGAAAATATGTTATAGATGGTGATAAATGCTCTGGAGAAAAATAAAGTAGGGTACAGGAATGACAAATGTGATGATGAGAAGGAGTAATGCTATTTAGGGAGGTCACTCAGGGAGAGTCATGCTGATTAGACTCACTTTATTATGAATATTTCCTTTGTTTTCCTTCCTGTGTGATGTGTGTTTGTTTTGTGTGTGCTTTCCATATGAGATATATATATATATATATATATATATATGAATGTTTGTACAATTATTTAACCATGTGCATAAGTCTTTCTTTATCATCTTCAGACAGTAGCTATTGATTCTATGACAGGTAAGAAAACAGAAGAAATGACACTTTCTTTAGCTCCTTTCCTGCTCTCCTCTGTCTGATTTTGTCAGTAATAGAGTTATAAGACAGTACTATGCAACTTATGGGAACTCTGATTATGAGGCACCTCTTGGCACCCACATTTATGAGCAACTGAGCGGTACTGAGAACCGCTGTGCAGCCATGCTCTCAATGGCGTGGTTAGCACAGGTTACTCTAAATCTTAGCCTGTCCATGCTTTGCTGGTTCGTAGTAGTGATGATCCCATGCACTATTTGCATTGTTTTTCCTGATTTTTTGTGTCATTTACTATAATTTTTTAAAGATTCAATTACTCAAACATTGAGTAGACATGTTTTATTTATAAGTGAATAGAGTGCAATTATATTTATGTTTTTATTTTGATAATTCACTTTACAAGGAATTTATAAGGAAAAGATTATGCTCCAAATAGAAAGAACATTTCATTATGCTTTCTACTTTTTCAAAATTAAAAATTTATACTGTTTTCTGTGGCTGTAATCTTCAAAGTTCTTTGTTTAAGTTGATTTTAACGAATACTTTTAGTCTTTTTATCATGTCTTCTCCATTCATCTCTTGGAAATCTCAAATTTGATTATCAAATACTTTTTTTCCACAAGGGCTTATGGATATTGTGTTTATTTTGTTCTTGCGTATTTGAATATGTCTGTCTTGCTGTAATACATTTGGTCCAACTTGTTATATGTGAGGAGTTATAGACATTGCTTTAGAGAACTTTAACTCAGTTTGATTTTTTTTCACCCCTACAGCTTTTAAAAATGTGTGTTTATGTGTTTATTCTATTTGTTTATTTGTGGGCTGAGAGGGCTGGGGAGAGGGACAGAGGAGTTGCTGCATGTTGTAGGAAACTATCTGTAATCACTGAAGCCCCCAAGCTGAATGGATTTGTTTTGATTGATCATTCTGGATCAGTTTTTCCTGGGCACAGTGTGCTCTTTCGATCAGAAGACATATATCTATCTTTGTTTTATAAAATTCCTTCTCTTATATTTTAAATATTTTATTTCTACTTTATTTGTTCAGTTTCATTTTGGGGAGTTCACATAGTACATGCATGTTTATCCCCTCTGCCTTATCTTCTCTATAATTCTTTGGCTTTTCTATATATTTTGTTCATTTCTTTTTTTTTCTCAGACTGTCCTTCATGTCTCTCTTTCCCGGCAATATTTGTTTTAATTTCAGCATGACTCTAGCTGTTGAAATATTTTTTTTTCTCTTCTGCATTCTCCGCAGAGCTCTTTTAGCTCGCATTTCTTTCTTTTTACTGCCTTATTGTGCCTTCTTTGATCCCTATATCTCTGCTTTGAGCTCCGAGTGTCACAGATGCCATTAAAATATTCTTTGACTCTGGATCAACGTTTGCTTGTCCTGTTGTTCTGCTTGCGGAGTAATTCTGACGTCTGTTCTCCATCTGGCTTTTGTTTGACACGTTTCTTTCTTTCCTCTGTCCGGTTATGTCAAGCATATTTCTCAGGCTGGCTCTTTTCCGATTATTACTTATCTCTAAATTGGAGCATTTTTTTTTTTTCTATATCAAGCATTTGCTAAACAATTGTATGAGGAGTATGGGACACAAAACACTCTCCTCTGACTCCGGAGTGGGTTTCTGCTAAGAGCTCAATTTCTTCCCCCACAACCCCAAGAACGACTACATATTTCACACATGTGATTACTTTGGGAGGGGACTTAATATGTATTTCATTTCAGTAGATGGTGACTGCTAGCTTGCTACCTTGCCATACAGGCCACTGGCTTTGCACCAAGACACCGTGTCTGTGTGATTCACCTGCCAGCACCTGCTCTCCCTGTCACCCCGTATCATGGAATGGGACTTGAGGATATTCCTGAGGCCTGAGAAGTCCCCAAACCCAGATGTTCCAGCAAGGGGCCGTTGGCTGGTCTTTTTCAGGTTGAAGTTGCACTTGGAGTACTCTGTGGGGAGGTATGTCCACTCTTGGTGTCTGCCACCAATTTGACCCAACTTTCATTCTGGTCAGCAGCTGTATTTCGTGGGTTGTGGTTGCAGAGGCTTCTCAGTGCCATTGAAGATGGTGCTTTCTCCTCTATGTGTTTTCATTCTTCTTATTGCTTTCAGTTGGTTTTAGGAAGCAGAATGGACAGAAATGCTTTTACTCCACTGTTAACTGGAGTTTTTCCGAATATGCTTTTTCCCCTTTTTCATGTCTTTTTGCCAACTAGACTAGGAAACACAGGGGCCATCGCTCTTCATCTGCACATGCGAGTCTTCTCTTGTGTATTCTTTCAATGTACTGATTTTGGACTTGGTTCATGCCGTTCTTTTATTCCAAAAATATCTATTGAGTACCTCCTTCGTGCCAGAGCCCTGCCCAGTGTTTTGTAATTCTTGCATTCATAAAGTAGACATCCCAGAGGGAGGTAAACATCAAAGGAATCCCCCCAAAATTAACATAAAATTAGAAATGATGCTAAGTTGTCTAGAAGGACTACTCTCCAGTGGAAACTTCTGTGATGATGGAAACATTCTGTACCTACACTGTCCGCCATAGTAGCCACCAGCTGCAGGTGGCGATTGAGCACAGTAGATGTGGGCAATGTGCTGGGCAACTGAATTTTAAATTTTATTGAAATTTAATTAATTTACATTCAAGTACCCACATGCAACCAATGGCTACTTGTTGAACAGCACAATTCTAAGGGAAGAGCAAGGTGCAGGGAGGAAGTTTAGTCCAAGGGTGTTCTCAACAAGGACATTACATTTAACCTGACACATAAAAGATGAGAAGGGGGTATCCAGGTAAAGAATGGGTAAGAAAAACTATTAGAAATTGAAAGGGAAAGAAATGCATAGACCTTGAGGGAGGAGAACACCTGACATGTGCAAGGAACAGGAAAAAAGTGAATGTGGAGACAAACGGATGGAGGGAGAAGACCGTGTAGGATGGAGTTTATTACCGAACAGTAGGATTCCTCCTTCACCAGCATGAGCTTTCTGCTGGGTTATCAGGGTTTAGAGTGCCTGAAATTCCATTGAATTCATACTGCCCAAAATATTTGAACTCTCTCTTATGGTCTACACACATGTAAAAATATATTATACTTAAAGTTAGTTTTAAAATAATGGCATTTCCTCAACACCATGCAGTATGCTGCTAGTAACAAAAATTTAAACTATCGATATGTTATATTAGAAAGTAAAATCTTTATTAATAGAACAAAAGGCAGAGTTTGAGGAATCATCAGTGAACTTTAGAAGGAAAGAGATCTGAATTCATTTCATCTTTTTTCCTATTTTTACATTCCATCCAGTGATATGTCGCCTACTTTGTCAAATCAAAACAAAACCTTATTAAAAATGATATATGGTCCACTTATTCATCCACACAAAGATTTTTTAGGGCTGGGAAACTATTCTGTATGATTCTATAATGGTGGATACATGTTAGTATACATTTGTCCAGACTTGTAGAATGTACAGCACCAGATTGAACCCTATGTGAGCCATGGTCTTTGGGCGATAATGTGTGGATGTAGGTTGATGAATTGTAACTACTGTGCCACTCTGGTGGGGGACGCTGATAATGGGAGAGACTATGTATGCGTGGATGCGATGGGTATATGGGAAATCTCTGTATCTTCCTCTCAATTTTGCTGTGAACCTACAACTTCTCTAAAAACTAAGGTCTATAAAGAAATTAAAACAAAAACAACTGTATGGCTGATTGATAAGTTCATTATCTTAATTGTGATGATGGTTTTACAGTGTGTACATATGTCAAAACTTATCCAATAGTACACTTCAAATATGGACAGTTTATTATATTTGAATCATACGTTAATAAAGGTGTTTCAAAAGTGATCTGTCATCAAAATGGCTCATACGTATGTTCATTTATCGGGCTTCCAGAAACTGATCTTTGGACATAAGCTGTCTTTGAAACCCTGCAAAATACGCTTCTAAGGACAGGCGTGTCCATCCTCAGTCATCCTGTGTGCCTTAATGATTCTGAATCTCATATAAACTAGAATCGTTGTGTCTTTTTTTTTCAGGAGCAGAAGCTAATTTTGCTTGTGAACTTACTTTCCTCTGCTTACACATAAACAGACAGTATTTTTCTTATAGAAAAAAAATATGTCAGATTCTCTTTAAAGGGCTCCTGTTTCTGTAGCTATTTTTCCACCAGGAAAAACAAGAATGCTTCTGGCCCACACATTTGAGTATGGGAGCACACAAAGGAAATTGGGGCAAGCAAAGAGAAGATGGAACAACCCACTGTGAATTCCCTTATAACCCAGAGCAGGAATTTTTGAGATCTGTGGGCTTAACTACCCTGAAGCCTTCTGAAATTCCCAGCTTGTTCCCGTGTCGTAGGCATCAGTAGTCTCAACTAGACAGAGGGGCCCAGGACAGAGCCAAGGGTGGGACCTGCAGCTAGTGATCAGACAGGGAGAGATAGTGATAAAGGCAAGTGAGATGCTGAGACTCTAGTCTTCTTCAAAATATCCGTAGGCTTCCGTGACTTGGGCTACACCATAGGAAGCTGAAGACAAGCAAGAAACTGGTCATCAGCTTGTCTAGCTCCAGGTCCTGCAGTAGAGAAGTCCAGGCTGGGTTACCAATGCAGGGTTCCGAGGGGCTAGGCAGAGGAGTATCCTGCGTGGGGTGGGGTGATGTGGAGAGTCAAGAGCCCCAGGAGCACAGGGCTTCTGTTGGTGGAGTGTCTGGGTGTTGTGGCTGCCCTTCTCTCGGCTGAGCAGCCTTGGGCTTGGAGCCCCATTCTTTGCCCTTTCCACTCCCTCTTTCTCCATTTAACTCGGTGGTTTTTAAACCAAACGTGGTACTTGCCCTGTCATTTCTGCTGGGCTGTTTGAGAGGACCGTTTGTCTCATGCACTCTCTAGAAAAGCCAATTCCTGTTGCAGCCAGGGCATAGCGGGTTCACTGGAGACCGCCGGCGGATGCACTGTTTGCATCTTAAATTCCTAGAGCAGGAGTGAGGAACCTTTTCAGGTTGGAAGGCTGCATTAATTTCGCCATAATCAAATAAGGCTGCATTGAAGAAACTTTAATTAGATATACTTTAAAACGTACATTATTTTGTAAAAATCTAATACTACGTACTTAATAATTTCAAAAAATAAAAACTATTTGTTAATTTTAAAAGTAACTAAAATTTTAACGACTTTGTTGTGTCTGCCTTTTGTTGGAAATCATTTGAACATTTGGCTGCAGCATGGAGGTCTGCAGTTTCAGTTGATCCTCTAGATGGGTGTCAGTCATTTGTGATCTTAAGGACATCTTGAGTTGGGTTAGGTAGGACAATGTAGATTCACAGCAATAAATGGTTGAAAATCAAGAGAGCATTTTTCGAGCATGTTGCCGAAGGCATGGGTAGTCTGCTGCATTTTTTCATATTTCAATTGGATCTTTCTTAGCATCAAACAATGACTTTAAAATGTCATCTACTGAGTACTCAATCAATTTCATCTTCTTTAGGTGCCTTAAGATATCAATTATGTGAGGCCAAAATGCTAATTTGAGTGTCATGACATGATTCTCAAAGTCAGTGAAACTTTCATGGTATTTTCCAATTAATAGGTCTATAATAGCTACGTGTTCTTCAGATGATTTGCATATATCATCCTGTTCATCAATGACCTTTGCTAACTGGGGAAAATGTTCATCCAAAATTTCCTTTTGAAGAAGAAGTGTTTTGAAAAAAGTTAGCTTTTTTCAAAATGTTTGGATTTTTTTTTTTTGCCACATATCTTATATAGATTTAGTTTTACCTTGCAAAGAAATATTAAAGTCATTTTGATTTACCATGATATCACACAGAAATGCTGCATTCCTATATAAATCTTCTTTCAATAATTCACATTGCTGATTCTGCTCTACATAAAATTTAACTATCTGTTCTCACAGAGATAAAATTTTGGCTAACACCTGTCCCTGTGATAGCCAATGTGCGTTAGAATGATATGGCAGATCCACAATGAATACCTCATTGTTCAGCTTTAGCATGTTATGAAACTGAGTATACCATCTTGCATTTGCACGAATATAGTTAACAATACTTATAACTTGTTGCAAAGTGTCACTTAAAATAGGATCTTTAGCACAGAGATTTTGCCAATGTGAAATACAATGAAAAGAAATGAGAGCATCTGGATCTGTTAATACATTTTTTATCTGTGCAATAAACCCTTCATGTTTTCCTGCCACAGAAGGTGCACCGTCTGTACATACACTCACTGAATTTACCAGATTCAGTCCAACTTCATGACATTTATCTTGGAAGTTGTTGAAGATATCTATTCCCCATGTTCTGTTCACAAGAGTTCCCAAAGCAAATAACTCTTCATAGCAAAGAAAATCTTCTGTTATGACTTGAATGAAATATCAAACCTGCACTGAGTCAGTAGTATCAGTCTATTCAGCCAAAGAGCTTGAATAATATATATTTTCCTTTTGTAGTATTGCTTAAAGTTGATTTATTAAGTTGAAGCCTAATTCATGCTGCTGATCATTTATGGTTCTCCTTGAAAGAGGCAGTTGTTTGTACTTTGAAATGCTATTGGGGTCTAAGCATCCTACAATTTCAACAATGCATTCTTTTACAATTTTTACATCCCTGAATGGCTTCCCTTTCTTCCCCAAGTATATAAGCTATTTTATAAGTTGCTTTAGTGGCATTATTTCTAGGTCTTACTGCTGCTTGAAAGAATTGTCTTTGCTTTTGCTTTTCATCTTTCAATTTCTGCAATACAACTTTTTGTGCCTCTCCCTAGAATTTAAAATATTTGTGGTCCTTATGAGTGTTATAATGCTGATGAGCATTAAATTTCTTTAATGTTGATATTGCAGTATCATAAAGCAAGCTAATCATCTTATCTTTGTCAGAAACAAGATAATATTGCAATTCTCAATCCTCATTTAAAAATCTGTTTTCTTCCTTCAGCATTGTCTTGGTCTTCTTTGACATGATGGGCTGTTGGGCAGTCAGAATTAAAAAATACTGTGAAACTGTTCAACTATTCACAAATTCCATTTCAAATAGAAACACAGTGCACCATTGTCAAAAGGTTGACCCCTATAAACTCTCACCAACCAGCCTCCTGCAGTAGTGGCCAGTCAGGCAGGGGAAGCTAGAACTCAATCATGAGTGAAGCAGGGGCTAGCTGTACCTGAGGCTCTCGGAGCCCCTCTCCACTCCTCACAAGGAGTCAGGCCTAGGGGAGGCCTGGAAGATTTCTGAAATCCCTTCGGGGATGTTTTCCCATTGTCTTGACTATTAGCACCTGGCTCCCTTGTAGTCATGCTAATCTCTCTAGCAAGTAGCTGCTCTACTGTCTGCTTGGATTTTGATTCCTCATCTGAAAATGCTCTTTTCTTCTCTACCTTTGGCCAGGCTGCAGGTTTTCTAAATTTTTTATGCTCTTCTTCCCTTTTAATTACAAGTTCCATTGCTCCTGTATCACATTTCTTAGTATTTTGGTCCCATATCATACTCTATCAGTATTCTGGCCACAACGACTTAACAAGTCTTTAAGGAGTTCCAAATTCTCCCCCATCTTTTTGTCTTCTTTCGAGCCCTCTGGACTTTCCCACCCTCTGCCCGTTACCCATTTCCAAAGCCGCTTCCACATTTTCAGGTATCTTTATAGAGAAAAGCATCTGCTTCTGGTGAGGGCTTCAGGGAGCCCCTAACCAAGGCAGAAGGGGAAGGAGAAGCAGCTGCGTCCCTTGGGGAGGGAAGGTGGGAGCCCCGAGGAGGAGGTGCCAGCTCTGTTAAACAGTCAGGTCTCCCCGTAACTCCTCACCTGTGAGATCGCATCAGGTGAGTCATGGATCCGCCCCCCATGACCCAGACACCTCCCACCAGGAGCCACCTCCCCCTGGGGATCAGCTCTCCTGTGCCTCTCACGTTGCTTCCTGTTAGTCCTCACAAGTCTTCACTCCTTTATTTCTGTCCTTTCTGGGAAAACTCAAAAGGTTAGCAGTTAGTTAAAAGCTGCTGGCCTGGGAAGCCAAAGCATAAGAAAGCCTGTGTTTGTGCACAGGGCTGTCACAGAGGGCGGGGACAGGTGAGAGGGAGGGAAGGAGACAGACGCCAGGTAAGGAGATGCTGAGATGCCCGGGATAGAGGTGGGCATGGAGGTGGCAGTGGACCAAGGAGCCAGAGAGAAAACCAGGCCCATTGAGCGTGCTGTGTGGGGTAGGCTGCTCCCTCCGGTGCGCCCGTGGGGTGGGTTCTTATCTTGGCTCTTTGAATAGCAGCCAACACTGGAGCCATTTAGAACAAGTCTCTTGCTTTGGGAAACAGTGAGTATGCTTTTGTTTTCAAGGCATGGAACACAAATTTTGAAGTACAGATTTATTTTCTTAAGGAGGTCCAAAGGTTTGTACGTCTGAGAAAGAACAGAGAGTTTTTTTTGGAATCTTGGCGCTGACGGTTACTATACGAAGTATGATGGAAAATTCTCCTTCCACTCAGGAGCTGTCAGGGCTCTGCATCATTATTCTTTGAGGGAGAGGGACTGACTCATTCTAGAATGCCTGCAGGTTACCTTTGTAACTCGGCATTTTATTTCAGGTGTTCCAAGCCCTCTGGATACAAATTAAATCTAAAATTTGGAAAACAATTAGATCCTCATTGTGTTAAAATAATGGAGGCGGTAAGTACAGTGCAAAGGCTTTCGGAAATAAATCCGTTGACTCCCCGCTTCAACCCTCAGAAGCCCCCCAGTTCCCCTCAACACCCAGGGGTGTAGCAGTCTGTACAGAACTGAGAAGCACCTCCTGTTGGGGGTGGGGACTCGGGCTGGGAGTTTTCACATTCTCACAGGAAACTGTCAACTCAGCATTTCCTAACCACACAGAATTATCACTCAGAAAGAAAACAAATCCTAACATTTTTCTTTATAAGTAAGACATGAAGATGCTGGGGAAGGAAAACACCAATATGGGAAAACATATTATTCTTCTCAGGTTGCAGGGTATCTCAGTGTATGAAACAGAAATTTTAAAAAATCAGGAAACACTGTCTTCTAATTCTGTTCAAGTTCTGGAATTATCCTGACAACAATGACATTTGTCAAATGCAAGAAGAGTTTTTGGTTTTAGGCACCAATGCTCAGTTTTCATGAAATTTATCCTTTCTGAATAAGCAATGACATAATAGCCATACTGACATCATATTTCTTTTCAAATGTAATTGTTTTTTGCTCAAAGGGATTCTGCTCATTTTTAAAAATAAAGCAAATGAGTATTTGGCATCTGTAGCCAGTCTCTGTAAAGTACTACTGATAACACTAATGTAGTTCAGATAGTAGTTACCATTTATTGTTCCAATATGTACTGTTTAAACGTAAGTATAGTCATAGGGCTGAAAGAAAACTTGGAAATGAAATCATCTGCAAAAGTTTGAAATCAAGTAAAAAAGACAAGATAAAATTAATAGGTTAATTAATTAATCAATTCACTCAATTCGTTCACCAAATGTTTATTGCCAGACACTGTAATGTGGATATGAGCAAAAATAGACTTGATCTTTGACCTTGTGTAATTTTCAGTCTAGTGTGGGAGAGAGACGGCACTCACATAACCATAGCAACAGATATAACATTAAACTGTGAGAAGTGTCTTAACCTGTGTTAGGAGAGTGCAAATTTGTAATCACTGCCTCACATTTGTGTGAGGGTTTGTAAGGTGTTAAGCCACGAGAGTAGTGTTTTAGCGATTTCAGATGTGTCAGATTAAGAAATGGTGAGTTAATTCCTTCAATAAACAAACATTATTTTTAAAAATACATGTGCGATTACAAGTCTAAGAGGCCATTGGCAAAGCCTAAGTCTGCATTTAGACCAAAAGTTTGCCAGCGAGAGGCATGAGTAGGTCCTCCGGGATCCGGCTGTAGAACAAGGGCATGGAGGCCACAGAACGTTGCGCAGGAGAGGAGAAGGAATTCATGCTTGATGGGCCAGGTTGCAGAGGCCTCGAAGGCCACGCTCAAACCTTCGTGCCTAAAGCCTAAAAGTTAGAGGTCCCCAAACTCGTGGATCCCACATCACCTAGATAATTTTTTTAAGATAGAGATTTCCAGGTTTCAGGTTAACCTAGTCATTCTCAACCTGGGACAAGAAGTTGGCAATTGTTTTAAAATATAGAAAATTTGAGATATAGTAAGGCCAAAAGATAAAGAGGCAACTGCCATTGAAAAGACAGTTATTACTCACAGTTCCCAAGAGGAGGGGGCACCACATCACACAGGGCCACACGAGAAAGCACCAGCATTGGTCAGGGGGCAGAGGAAGAGCGGGCAACGCTGGGCACGAAGTTTTCTTGTTCTTTCTGCAGGAAGGAACAGGTGAGCGGAGTAAACACATTTAGGATTGGCTAGCTTAAATAATTTCAGCAGGCTTTGGGGCTCAGGGCTGTCCCCAGTTGTCTGGTACCTGGCCCTAGAGTACTGGGGCAGGTGGATAGTGGCCTGGAGTGTGACAGCCCAATAATGGAGGTGGGTGGTATGTGGGTTCCGGTTTGGTTGGTTTGTATTTGAAAATCACACTCATGGTTGAGTTGTTCACTATCTCTAGGAATTGGTCAACCCTGGTAAGCGCAGTCCCTGCAGGGTCAGCAAGACCCCAAATGTCAAAGCATCAGAATACAGGACACAAAAGACATGGTTAATACAGCAATGTCCAGACACATTTTTGGTCATTGCAAGTAGTGGGGTGGGTGCTACTGACATCTAGTGAGTAGAGGCCAGGGATGCTGCTAGATATCCTTATAATACACAGCCCCCCAATGAGGAATTGTGCAGCCCCAAGTCTCAATAGCTCCCAAGCTGAGAAATCCTGACAATTGCAAAGTCCCCAAGGAAAACCCAGGAATCTCTTTACATAGCTTTGAAACTCCCAAGAGGATTCAAAAAGATTAACTTGACTTAGGAACCATTCCTATAGGCAGCAGGGAGCCGCCGATGGGTTTTGAACAAGAAAGCGACTGATGGTAAAAGTTTTGGGAAAAAAATGGATTTATGGATGCAGTAAATATATGAGAACATGGATGGGAAAGACTGACAACTTTAGGCAGCACAAACTCTGAGGAAGGAGGGAGAGTGGGATCGCTAGTGTGACAAATGGGCTTCCATTTGTGTCTTGAAAACTTTGCTTCTTGAGGAGATCCCAAGCAGATTTGGCAAAGTTTTATCATTTAATAAAGTTGGGGATTTGGTACATGGATAATCAGTATGTTATTTTTAGTACTTTTCTGAATCTTTAAAATTCCTATAATAAATGCTTCAAAAAGTCATGCATATGGGACATCTAGAGTTGACATAATAGGAGATAAAGAAGTTGAAAGACCAGTCCCTAGAATGGTGGGAGAAAAACATATATCCTCATAAGAAAGCTCACTTCATCTTTAGACAGTTCTGGCTGGGGAAAAGATATTGCAGCTTTTCTGCATTTCGATATTTGGAGAAGGCCACAATCGCCCCTACCTAGTGTCCAATTTCTGAGTCCTTTGTTGTCCATGGTTGTCACTACAGTGCTTGCCACAAAGTTGAGTTGGTACTTGAGACAGGAACTAGGTGTTATTCTCATTGCACCTACACTGCTTAGCACAGCTCTTAGCAAATAAAAAACACGTAATACATATTTATTGAATGTATAATTACTAAATAGTTTTTTTTCCATCTAAAGTGGTAGAGTTGCAGCCTGGGTTCTTGGATATTTTTAAGAAATGGAATGTTCTGTTGTTTCACTACAATGAAAATGTTGAATCTCATTAGTGGACAAAGTTTCTCTGTATTCTCAAGATGAGATATTCCAATGTGAGTTGTTGGTGACATTTGGTACAAGAAATGTTTGTTTTGAAGGAATTAACCATCCACCCATTAATCATGGACTGCCAAGGAACAGCCTCTTATACTGCTATAATTTTTCTCATGGGACATAATGTATAAAAAGTGCTTTGCAAATGTTTATATGAATCCAAGGTGGGAGTTGTGATTTTACTCTCATAGCACACGTCACAGCACTTACTGTGGCTGTAATTTCACGCATTTAAGTGATGGCTTGACTTGTGTCTGTCTTTCCTGCTAGAGTGTAACCCTCCCGAAGTCAACCCAAATCTACTTTTGCTCACTGTAGCATCCATTGCACTCAATGCAGTGCCTGACAAAGTACAGTGAACTTAAAAGGAAAGAACAAGGAAGCACATATAAAAAATAGAAAGAATGAAATGAGATGGCAAGAACAATGCCTAATATAAAACATGTGACTATAAAAGCAAATAGGCTACAGTCTTTAACTGCAATTCTTAAATTATCATTTTGTTGTAAACATTCAATGCATGCTGTTTAATACTATTATTAGTTGGTACTTATTGGGTACTTTCTACGTGCCAAATACTACGCTAATGATTTTAATTGTGTTGTCTCATTTAATCTTTGGAGCAACTGTAAGAAGTGGGTATTATTTTGTTTCTTTAAAGAAAATGCATCTTAATTAAAATTACTCAGAAAAGTTAAAAATACAATTGGTAAAACCTTACTTATAAACACTTAAAGCAAGATGAGTGCAGGTACTTATATTGAAGTAAAATGCAAGACATAAAATGTTACACCGAAAAGAGGAAGTCATAGTATATTTCCAAAGGCACACTATACCATGGAAATAGAATTCATACACATAACTAAATAACATCGCATAAAGAATACCAATTAAAAATACAAGGAGGAATGAAAAGAAACCCAATAATACACTTTAATATGCTACTCTTGGTCTTTAATAGAAGCAGAGAGTCAGAAATAATTAAGATTATAAAGAATTTAAGACAGAAAGCTAATGAGAATAATATAATAGACATACACCAAACTTGAGCCCCCCAAATGGAATTCATTTTATTTTAAAATAAATACTGCACATTAATATAAACCGATCACCATATTTATTTATAAAATAAACCTTTGTATATTTCCTAAAGCAGAAATTTTGTAATAGCAGGATTTAAACATACTGTGGTAATATATGTATCACAGTTTAAATAAAACAAACCCAACCTCATAAAATTAAGACAAAATCCAATATAAATATCTTTGTACCTGTGAGGGGAAAAACTATAATTCAGAATTACTTTGACAATGTTGATGAGAAGGCTGCCTATGAACAACTACGGGATGTTGCCATAGTTACACTCAGAAGCAATTGCAGTTTTAAGTATTTTCATTACTAACAAGAAAGGATGAATATTAAATAATTAAGCACTTAACTAAGATATGAGGGAAGAATAGCATAGTAAGCTTTAGGAAAACAGAAAAGAGAAAATAATGAAGAAAGAAGCAGAAATTCATCAGGAAGAGGAAAATATTAAAATTTATTTTAAAAATGTGATCTCTGGAACTTATTAATATCATATCTGAGCCAATACTATAAACAAACTTTATACGTTTAATTAAAAATAAAAGAGAAAAACACAAATATACAAAATTGTTAAAAGAGAATGATGCTATAGATAAAAGAGTTTAAAAGCATTGTAAGAGAATGCTATGTACTCCTCTACCCTAATAAATTTGAAAATCTCAATGAAGGGGTTGATTTTCTAGGAAAATATAAATGACCAAAATTGACTCAGGATACAGCAGTAAGCATGAGTAGAAAAAAATTAACTAGGGAAGAAACTGTAAGTGTTATCAAAGGCTTACCTCTAAAAATGGTTCTGGCTCAAGTGTTTTATGAACAATTTTTTCCAAGCTTGAGGAACAGATAATTCTTCTGCTCTATAAACTGAGAGGATGGAAGAAGATCCAAAGCTTCTTCATTGGTTTTATAAAGTTATCATAACTCTGGCCCTGAAATTTGACAATACTAGCCTAAAAGAAGGAAAATACAAACTATTTCCCCATTTGTAGTATCTGAAAGAAAATATTAGTAAGTTGGATCTGATATTATGTCAAAAATCATGTCCCATGGTCAAGTCGCCTTTTTCTGTAAACAATGAAAGGATGCTTGAATATTAGAATATATTACATAAATAGACTAGAGAAAAATCATATAAGCATCATAATAAAAATGGAGAAATGATGCATTCATTAGCAAATATTACTGAAAAAAATTGGTTATTAGTTTTAAAACTCAAGTAAAATAACACATAAAATAAATTTCAGATGAATCAAATATTTGAATGAAAAATAAAATCATGACACAGCTAAAAGAAAATATGAATATTAAAGATAGAAGCAGTTTTTTTTTTTTTTTTTTTTTTTGAGACAGAGTCTCACTCTGTTGCCCGGGCTAGAGTACCATGGTGTCAGCCTAGCTCACAGCAACCTCAAACTCCTGGGCTCAAGTGATCCTACTACCTCAGCCTCCCAAGTAGCTGGGACTACAGGAACATGCCACAATGCCCAGCTAATTTTTTCTATCTTTAGTTGTCTGGCTAATTTCTTTCTATTTTTAGTAGAGACGGGGTCTCGCTCTTGCTCAGGCTGGTCTCAAACTCCTGACCTTGAGCGATCCTCCCACTTTGGCCTCCCAGGGAGCTAGGATTACAGGTGTGAGCCACCACATCCGACCAGAAGCAGTTCTTAAGTAAAGTAAGAAATAATAAAAAATTAGTTTGGGTGTATAAAAATTAGAAACAACAAAACCACTATAGAATTAAATGGTAATATCTCACTGGGAATAACAGAATATTTATGATAGGCAAAGGGTTACAATCCTCAACATAGAATGCATGTATGTATGTGTATATATATGATATTTATATATATTTATGCACACATATACATATACATATATTAAAGAGTAAAAGGCAATCACTGTAACAGAAAAATTACCAATTCACTAAAAAAGCAAATTTTTAATAAATATAAAAAAACTCAATCTCTATGGTTATCAAAAATACAAATGAAACAACCTGTAAGTTATCAAAATACCAAAGATAAAGATAAAATATTTCTTCTGTATTTCTCACTGTGTGAGATGAGAATTCATAAACTACCAATGGAAGAGAAAATTGGTAAAGCAACAGTGAAGGAAAACTAGACAATTTGCCTGGAGACCACCTGGATGGTGACAAATCCCTCCTCATTCATTTTCTAGGGGTGAAACTTTGACGTGTCTCTTAGTTTTTCTGTGCCACAGTTTTCTTCTCTCTAACATGAGGAAAACAATAGTAGTGACCTTTAATACTATCAACATATGTTAAGTATTTAAAATAGTGCAGGGCATATAGTAAGTGTTCAATAAATGTTAATACTTTTAAAACTTTGAAAATAGCTTTTCTTTTTATTCAAATTTTTTTTTAATTTCAACATATTATGGGGGTACAAATGTTTAGGTTATGTATATTGCCTTTGCCCCACCAGAGTCAGAGCTTCAAGTGCTTCCATCCCCCAGATGGTGCACACCACAATGATTAGGTGTGTATTTACACTTCCCCTCCACCCCCCTCCCCCATCTTCCTGACACTCAATGAATGTTATTACTATATGTGCACTTAAGTGTTGATCAGTTAATATCAATTTCATGGTGAGTACATGTGGTACTTGTTTTTCCATTCTTGCAATACTTCACTTAGTAGAATGGGTTCCAGCTCTATCCAGGATATTTCTAGAGGTGCTATATAACCATTGTTTTTTGCGGCTGAGTAGAACTCCATGGTATACATATACCACATTTTATTAATCCACTCATGTATTGATGG
>NW_012150119.1:2603462-2635123 GCF_000956105.1 Propithecus coquereli | reverse complement strand
TTCTGTTCCATTGGTCTACATCTCTGTTCTTGTGCCAGTACCATGATGTTTTAGTTACTATAGCCTTGTAGTATAGCTTGAAGTCTGGTAAATTGATGTCTCCCACTTTGTTCTTTTTGCTTATGATTTCTTTTGCTATATGGGATGTTCTCCTGTTCCATACAAAGCGTAGAATTATTTTTTCTAGATCTGTGAAAAATGATGTTGGTATTTTAATAGGGATTGCACTGAATCTGTAGATCACTTTGGGTAGTATAGACATTTTAACAATGTTGAGTCTGCCAATCCATGAGCATGGTATGGTTTTCCACTTGTTTATGTACTCTGCTATTTCCTTCCTCAGCGTTTCATAGTTCTCCCTGTAGAGGTCTTTTACCTCCTTAGTTAAATATATTCCTAGGTATTTTATTGTCTTTGTTGCTGTTGTAAAGGGTGTTGATCCTCTCAATAGACACAGAAAAAGCATTTGACAAAATTCAACACCCTTTTATGATAAGAAAGCTTAACAAAAGAGGCATAGATGGTACTTACCTAAAAATGATACAAGCCATATATGGCAAACCCACAGCTAACATCATACTGAATGGGGAAAACTTGAAAGCATTCCCACTTAGAACTGGAACCAGACAAGGTTGTCCTCTGTCACTGCTTCTATTCAACTTAGTGCTGGAAGTCCTAGCCAGAGCAGTCAGACAAGAGAAGGAAATCGAGGGCATCCAAATATGGGCAGAAGAGGTCACACTATCACTCTTTGCTGATGATATGATCTTATATCTAGAAAACCCCAAAAATTCTGCCATGAGACTACTGGAATTGATAAACAAATTCAGCAAAGTCTCAGGTTACAAAATCAATGTACAGAAATCTACTGAGTAGCATTCCTATACACCAACAACAGTCAGACTGAGAACCAAATCAAAGGCTCAATACTCTTCAGAACAAAAATAGCTTTTCATGTACTTAATCTTTGGTCTAGTAATTCCACTGCAATGCCCTGAGGAAATAATCTGAGATGTGTATATAGGTTTATGCAATTAAATAATTATAACAGTTTTATTTATAATGGCAAGGTAGTAAAAACAACTTAAATCTCCAATGTTTAAGGTATGTTTTAATAAATTAAGGCCCATCCAAAAGTGGATAATAGGCAAACATTAGAGTCATGTACTCAAAAAATATTTAGAGACACGGAATAATCCAATAAAATTTTAATTTGAAAGAGCTAGATACAAAAATAATATACGAAGTATAATATGGATTTTATTTTGTAAATATATACATATATACTTAAAATGTGTATACATATATTTCATCAGAAGCACTGTGAGTATATAATTAATTATTAATTGTGGTTATCTCTGGTTTGCAAGGTTATGAATTCAACTTCATTAATGTTTTCTGGATTTTTTTCCAATTTTCAAGTGCACATAAATTATTTTTATAATCTGGGGAAAATGTCATATCAGTAATTTAACATTGTTGCTTAGTCACTAACTCCCTATCAGGAATTTTCCCCCTCTCCTCTGCTCTAACAGCTGCTGACTCAATTTTGCTGGAAAATGATTCCTTCTTTCTGTTGGGTGGTGTCGCCTGGGCTCCGCCATTCGCTTCTGTTGTCAGCAGATTGCAGCCTGAAGCAGCTCCATCAGGCTACTGTTCTTTGCAATCTCCTTTTTAGCCACCTTTCTCATCAGCCGATGTCCCCCAAATGACACCTAAATATCATTTAATCATTACACCTAATTCAACATATGGGAACTATGAAGTTACAATTGGTAACACACAGCCCTGCCTCCAGGAGCTTGTGAGCAAGTGGGAAGACTTGCCCCAAGTCCTATACAGTGTTACATTGCAGTTTACAAAGATTACACCCATATTGCTACCTTGTGACTGGCAATGTTGACAACACCAAGGTTGCCAGGTTTAGCATGCAAAAATATTGCATGGGACAAATATTGCATGAGGCACACTTAAAATTTATTAAAATGTGTCTAAAATCCAAATTTAACTAGGCATCCTATATTCTATCTGGCAACCCTGGATAGGAATTATTACTTCCATTTTGTCCCCCTAACCCCGTTTCACAGATGAGGAAACTGAGGCTCAGTGAGGCTTTGTGATTGAATATATTCTCATATCTAATCAGTGGAGCCTGAATTAGAACCTAATCTCTAGCTTTTAGCTTAATTGCATTCAGAGCCTGCCTTATTTGAGGCTCTGTTTACTTTGCTTTTGCGTGTTGAATATTTTAATGGGCTTGGTGCAGCTGAATTTTTGTTTTGCTCCTGGAGTGGTGCCATCTCTGGCTGGTGGTCCTTGGGAAATTAGACAAGAAAACCCACGAGCTCTCAGGCTTCTGGGAGTGAGGATGTGGCGTCAGAGGGAGCCCTGTTGCAGACTTGTCCCTGCAGGTGGGTAGCAGCTCTTCCCTGCTTCTGTTGAGAGAGCTCCTCGCCACAGGTGGCTGTGCTGTGCACCCACAGGAGACCAGCGGCGAATAAGCCTCTGATGTCTGCAGTGGGCTTTAACTTCCAGCCTTCCTGGTGGGCCTGTGGGGGAAGGAGATTTCTGTCCTAGGGCTCCAGGATGACCCACTTCATGGAGTCAGGAGAACTCCACCCTCCATGGAGACTCCATTTGAATTCCAGACCCAGCTCTGAAGAATGGAGTTGTAGGCACTGGTGCCTAAGCACACTCGACACCTAGGCAAGCAGGGCTGTTTCATCACTCCTTGTGTGCTTACCGTCATCCATCTCAGGTCTTGAAATCTCCCCGAGAGGAACCCACTTGCCTTCTCTGCTTTTCTCTATAATCCCTGGTTTAGCTGTGTGAGTGGACCTTGGAGTTCAGGGGGATCTCCATAGATGCATCCGATCCAGGTGGAAATAAGGAGATGGTTTGGGTTGTACATTTATTTGTGAGTCCTCTACCAGGGACAGTGCTGGCTGCTGGGCTGACACATCAGGCTTCCTCGGTGGGGAAGTAACATTTCAGGAACACCCAGGGAGAACTGAGTGTGGAGGTTACGGCCTTGTGCCGACCTGGTGTGCCGGTTCAGGGCCTGCTCATCCCAGAGGTCCTCTGGGGGCTTTGGATACCTGCTCTTCCATCTTCTGTCCGCTGCCCTCTCCCACCCGCACTAGGGGAATGATTAAATGTTGGCCACACTTCAGCGGACAGAGCAAGGGTCTCCAGACCCTCTTTGGTCTCAGCTGATGTTATCTTCTCAGAATTCAGGTCCTGGCCGGCAGAGGCCGTGCCTTTGGGAGTTGTGTGTGGTTTCCCACACACAGAGGGGGTTTAGTCCGGAATACTTCTCCTTCAGGGACATGAAGCAAGTGAGAGGAATCTGAAGCTCCCTGGTCAGCAGGCCCATCTGTCTTTCTGTCTGTCTGTTTATCTGAGCTCAGGGTTGGTGGACAGCAACCTGAAGGAGGCGTCCGGGCTGGGGAGTGGGGTGGGTCAGATCTTGCTAAAATTTCATAAGATGAGCTTTGAGAGATTCAGGGAACAGCTGAATAAAACCCCCAAACCTATCGAGAGCTTTGTGTTCATTAAAAAAGAGTCGATTCTGTTCCTATCAAAACAAACAGTTGCTCCAGGCTGGGACTTTCTTATGTTATTGTTAAGTGCTGGGATACTGTGACTTTTTGAGTAAAGAATTATTTTAAGATCAGCTCAGGGAGGTGTGGCTGACTTCAGTTACAAACATAAATTTAAACAAAGGTGTTCTTAGAGGATTTCTGTTTGGCTTTTTGCAGGTCTTTACGCAGTTACACTTCATAAGTTCTATGGTCAGGTGTTAGTTGTATGTACCTCAAAATGAGGTTCACTTATCTGGCGCTATCCCGTATGAACAGACAGCAACAGCCCTTCATCCCTGTGACTCAAAAAAAAAAAAAAAAAAAAAAAGGGAAAAGATTCACTTTGAGTTTAACAGGTTAAATTATCCTGCTCTTCCTCTCTCACTGATTCAGAGATTTAATCAGCACCTTCCGTGGGGACTAGGAGCACCAAGCTAGATAAGCCATGCTGCCAACCTCCGAGAAGCTTGTGGAGGGAGATACGCCATGAGTATGGGGAGTGACGTACCATAAACGCAACCTTGAAGATATTTCTGGGAACCTTGGAACTTGTGGTGACATAGAGGTCCAAACACATGTGAATGCTCATCCTTTAATAGAAGCAATAGAAATGATGCACAGAAGATAAAAATTATTTTTAGTGCATAGAAGCACTCATAAGAAATAAAGGAAATCTTTAGATGCCAAAAAAAAAAAAGAAAAAAAGAAAAAATTTAATATCCAAGTGGCAAGAGAATCAGAAACCCCAGATCTAAATGCAGATCTTGCAGGGGATAAGGGTGCCAGGGATTCTAACACCCGGGTAGGAAAATAAGGAGCACCTTTTCACACTGCAAAAACAAGAGAGGTAGAACTACAACCCCTGAATAAAGTGTGTAGTCTCTGGGACTGCCCTGCCAGGTAAAGGCTATGCTTGCTGGCCCAGCAAAGGGAAGAGAGGGCTTGCCTTCAGTGTGAGGTCTTGGATGGAAAAAAAACAATCTCCTATAAGAAGTGGAAAGCCCTGCCCAACATATTATTATAGGAGCAAGGTCCAAATTTACAGAACCTGTGAAGAAAATAAAAAAGACAAACACCTGCAGGTTGAAGAATGAACATACAAACTGGTTTAGCACCCATGAAGGACTTGGGAGCCACGGCCCCAAGTGGGGCAGGATGAGAAAAGGGCTTTAGTAATGTGATCTTATTTGCATGTTAGCAAGATCCCTCTGTAGGTAGTGAGAGGGATGGAGCAAGGAAGGATGGAGACAGCTGTTAGGAGACCAGTACATTAGGACCACTATATTATTATATTATAGGTGCAAGGTCCAGGTTTACAGGACCAATGCAGAAAATGAAAAAGATAAAAACCTACAACCTGAGGAATGAATATATTTAGAGTTCCAGGGGAGCAAAGGCAAAGGCCCAGACTAGACACTGAAAATGACCAGCAAGGACTCTTATTCTTGGGACCTTTCATTTCTTGATTACTCCTAACTTGAACATCGGATGTTTTCACTTCCACTTTTGTCTGTATCCTTGGGTATGAGAAGAAAGTGCTTTCTTCCCTACCATCATGGATGGGAAGCCCATGCGTCTCATGGAAAATAAAGCCCTCCTGCCCCATGCCAGGGCCACAACTGAGCCCTGAGGCCTGAGCGTCCCATTGTCCTGGCAAGGTCCTCTCTAGCATCCAGTTTATGGGGGTCGAGTATGCCAGTCGGTTATCAGCTTCTGACAGTGCACTGTGTTTCTGTTTGAAGTGGAATTTGTCAATAGTTGAACAGCTCCATAGCATTTTTTAATTCTGTCCGCTCAACAGCCCATCATGTCAAAGAAGACTAAGACAACGCTGAAGGAAGAAAACAGATTTTTAAATGAAGATTGGGAATTGCAATATTATCTTGTTTCTGCTAAAGATGAGACGATTGGCTTGCTTTGTGATACTGCAATATCAACGTTAAAGAAATTTAATGCTCATCAGCATTATAACACTCATAAGGACCACAAATATTTTAAATTAGAGAGGTACAAAAGGTTGTATTGCAGAAATTGAAAGATGAAAAGCAAAAGCAAAGACAATTCTTTCTAGCAGCAATAAGAGCTGGAAATAATGCCACTGAAGCAACTTATAAAGTAGTTTATATACTCAGGGAAAAAGGGAAGCCATTCAGTGATGCAGAAATCGTGTGAGAATACATTGCTAAAGTTATAGGGTGCTTGTACCCCAGTAACGTTTCAAAGTACAAACAACTGTCTCTTTCAAGGAGAACCATAACTGATCGGCAGCATGAATTAGCCCTCAACAGAACAACTAAATGCAATACTTCAAAAAGAAAATAATGTGTTATTCAATCGCTTTGGATGAATCAATTGACACTACCGACTTGGCGCAGGTTTTATACTTCATTTGGGTAATAACAGAAGATTCTCTTTGCTATAAAGAGTTACTTGCTTTGGGCACTCTTGCTAACAGAACAGAGGGAATAGATATCTTCAAGAACTTTCAAGATAAATGTCATGAAGTTGGACTGAATTTGGTTAATTTAGTGATTATGTGTACAGATGATCACCTTCGATGAGAGGAAAACATAAAGGGCTTATTGCACAGATAAAAAATAGTATTAACAGATCCAGATGCTCTCAAATCCCTGTGCTAAAGTTACTATTTTAAGTGACTCTTTGCAACAAGTTATAAGTATTGTTAACTATGTTCATGCAAACGCAATGTGACATCATCGGTTTCATAACATGCTAAATTGAACAATGAGGTATTCATCGTGGATTTTCCCTATCATTCTAAAGTGTGTTGGCTATCACAGGGATAGGTGTTAGCCAAATTTTATCTCTGTGAGAACAGATAGTTAAATTTTATGTAGAACAGAATCAGCATTGCGAATTATTCAAGGAAGATTTCTTTAGGAATGCAGCATTTCTGTGTGATAGCATATCAAATGAAAATGACTTAAATATTTCTTTGCAAGGTAAAACTAAGTCTATATATGACATGTGGCAAAAAATCCAAGCATTTTGAAAAAAACTATCTTGTTTCAAAATACTTCTTCTTCAAAAGGAAATTTTGGATGAACATTTTCCCCAGTTAGCAAAGGTCATTGATGAACAGGATGATATATGCAAATCATTTGAAGAACACATAGCTATTATGGACCTATTAAATGGAAAATACCATGAAAGTTTCACTGAGTTTGAGAATCATGTCATGACACCCAAATTAACATTTCAGCCTCACTTAGTTTATATCTTAAGGCACCTAAAGAAGATGAAATTGATTGAGTACTCAGTAGATGACATTTTAAAGTCAGTGTTTGATGCTAAGAAAGATCCAGTTGAAATATGGAAAAATACAGCAGACTACCCACGCCTTCGGCAACATGCTCAAAAAATGCTCTCTTGATTTTCAACCACTTATTGCTGTGAGTCTACATTCTCCTACCTAACCCAACTCAAGATGCTCTTAAGGTCACAAATGACTGATACCCATCTAGAAGATCAACTAAAACTGTGGACCTCCATGCTTCAACCAAATATTCAAATGCTTTCCAACAAAAAACAGACACAACAAAGTCATTGAAGGTTTAGTTAACTTTAAAATTAACAAATAGTTTTCATTTTTGAAATTATTAAGTACATAGTAGTTCGATTTTTACAAAATCATGTACATTTTTAAGCATATCTAATTGAAGTTTCTTGAATGCAGCCTTATTTGATTACAGGTAAATTAATGTGGCCTTCCAACATGAAAATGTTCCCCACCCTTGCCTTAGAGGTTTTTTGGCTGCAACATCTCCAAGATTCTAGTTCTGCTACTTTTTTGGTATCGTCTTTTCCATCAGCCTTCTAGCCTCCTCGTGTGTATGTGTGTGTGTGTGTGTGTGTGTGTGTGTGTGTTGTTTTAGGGAGAAAGCAATTATCTTATTGACATAACTGTATCTTGTATATTGCAATATGCAGTTGACCTTCAAACAACACGGGTTTGAACTGTGCTGGTCCACTTATACTCGGATTTTCTTCCGCCTCTGCCAGCCCTGAGACAGCAAGACCAACTCCTCGTCTTCCTCTTTCTCCTCCTCCTCAGCCTACTCAATGTGACTACAATGAGGATGAAGGCCTTTGTGATAATCACTTCCCCTTGGTGAATAGTAAATACATTTTCTCTTCCTTATGATTTTCTTCAGAGCAGTTTCTTTTCCCTAGCTTGCTTTATTGTAAGAATATGGTATATAATACACATAACACACAGAATATGTTATGGACTGTTTTTGCTATTGCTAAGCCTTCTGGTCAACTGTAGGCTGTCGGTAGTTAAGTTCTGGGGAAGTCAAAATTATACATTGATTTTTGACTGCACAGAGGCTCAGTGCCCCTAACACCCACTTTGTTCAAGGGTCAACTGTGGTAGGAAATAATAAATTCTTGGCATATAATAATATTTTACTGATACTAAACATTAAGTAAATTTGAAGAAATTCTGATGCCATGAATATATCCCCCATTTGGGGTACATTACTTTAATAAACAGGAAAGAGTAAGAGCCATTTCCATTTTTGTAAAGAAAGAAAAGAGATAATGGCATTATGTGTATGATTTATTTTCTTCTTAGAAAACCCTAGGAATCAATAAGTTCCAAAAAAGGCTACCTTTCTTTTTAGCTTTAATGTAGAGAGATGTCAACTGCTACATTTCAGGTAAATATGACTAAAGGACTACAATGCTACCAATAATGATGTCCTTTGTGCCAGACCCTGATAGGTACTTTGCATGTACTCTTTATATACGTATTATAAATATATAATACTTACATATTATATACCTTATATGTCATACTTACATATGTATGAGTTTCCTGTAGCTGTTGTAACAAATTGTCACAAACTTGGTGACTTAAACTACAGAAATTTATTCTCTCACAGTTCTGGACACTCAAATTCCCAAAGCAGTGTCATTGAACTGAAATCAAGGTGTCGGCAGGGCCATACTTCCTCCAGAGGCTCCAGGGAGAATCTGTCCTTCACCTCTCCAAGCACCTAGTAGCTGCCTTGGCTGTGGCCACATTGCTCCAATCTCTGCCTGTCTCCACGGCGTTTCGTCTCCTCTTCTGGGGTGTAGTTTCTTTCCTCTGCTTCCCTCTTGCAAGGATACATGTGATGGAACTCAGGGTCCAGCCAGATAATCCAAGATCACCTCTCCTTTCCATCTTAAAAGTCTTAATTGGATCTGCAAAGTCTTTTTTTTTTTTTTTTTTTTGCCATTTTAAGGTAAGATTCACAGATTCCAGGGACTGGGACAGGGATATCTTTTTGGGGGGGACATTACCCAGCCTATTGCACCCTATGCTGTGAAGTGTTGATAATGAAACTAAATTCCACCTAAGTTAGGTAACTTACCCAAAGTTATGCAAGATACACTTACAACTATATGATTCCAAAACCTAGGTTCCTTTTTCTACCCACAAAGGCCTCAAAACACAAAGGAAAATTAAAATAATGGAATAAATGTCATTGTTGCTTTCATTTGCTAAGTCATGCTGTATAGTACAAATATTTTAGTTGCCTTAAAGAAAGAAATGGAGCTTCTCACGTGAGGCGTGTTCAGAAATGTACATCAATAGGCCGGGTCTTCCTGTCAAACCAGTGGCCACTCTCCAGATGAGTTACAGTAAATATAAGTTATCAAGGAAAACATTCAATTTCAGGAAGTACTTACATCATAAAATTCCCCTTAACGATTTAATAAACATATGGAACCAATTTCATTTAGACTTAAAATGGAAAGAGGAAGGCGGAATTTTATTTTTCCTGATAGGAAGGATTTTTCAGTATATATTACAATTAAGAAAGTAAAGCATCCTTTTTCTCTCTTCTTGAAAATTATAAGGTAGAGGAATTATTTCTGTAGGTAATTTCTGCCTCCCGCTGAGCTAACATGTTTCTATGCAGTTGTTAATGAACTACAGCCAAGGGTGATACAGAAGGCTCTATTGCTAATACATATGCACAATTGTGTTGTGATGATGACGGTGATGATGATAATAATGATGTAATTTATGGACTGCTTAGTATGTACTAGTAGTTGTTTCAAGTGATTTATAACTATTAAACCATGTAGTAAGTATTATTATTGCCATTTTACAGTTACGGAAACTGAAGAGAGGTCAAGTAACTGGCCCAAGGTCACATAACTGGGAAGTGATAGAGTTAGTATTCCATTCTAGCTACCTGATTGCTGAGAATTCACTCTTAACTACTACACTATTGAAAGATAGCATAAAATATAGCATTGTATAAAAACATAGCAATCCACGTGTTATGATAGATAGTTATTAGTATCATTTGCCCGAAGCTTTTAAGACTATACATATTCCTACACCAGTAGGTTTATACAGCTACAAAAATTTTAACTTTCTTGGTGAAGATAAGTGAGAACATGAATACTATATCCAAAAATGCCTTTACAAATTATGAACTCTTTTACCCACCTTTTCCTTCTAGACTTCCTGTGCCTTGATATGTGGTCATGCAGTAGGTGTGTCAGAACTTACTGGGGTCCACATTTCTCAATCGGTCGCCTTCCTAAGAGAGCTGCATCTATGTGATCCTGTACAGGTGTAGCTCAGATCACCCATACATAATGCAAGACCCTGGCAAACATGTCCAGAGAACTTGGCTTCAGAAGGTGACATAGTTTTATAATAAAATTGATTTTTGCTGGAAGAGCCCTTTGACTGGTACTCATATATCTTGTTTATATGCTGAACCTTAGTAGTTCAGGCATTTTGACTTAGGACCTGATCAGACCTTCTGGGCTTTATTCTCTAGAGTAAAAGAAGCTGCTAGCACCAGCCCCCACCCTCCTTTCCTGTAGTAACCAGCTTTGAGTTGGTCTTCCCCTTCTTGATTAACAACTCCGTGGAAATACTAATCACAAGAAAGCTGGAATGGCCATATTATCAGACATAGATTTCAGAATGAATAAAGTTATCAGGGATAAAAAGGGACATTATATGATGATAAAAGGGTCAATTTACCATAAAGACATAGCAATCCTTAATGTGTGTGTGCCTACTGACAGAGCTTCAAAAAATATGATGTAAAACTAACATAAGTGAAAGGAGAAATAAAAGAAATCCACAATTACGTTTGGAGATTTCAACACTCCTCTTTCAGTAATATACAGAACTGATGGAAAATCAGGAAGGAGGTAGAAGAATTGAACGACTAGATCTAAATGACATTTGCAGAAAATTTTACCCACAATAGTAAAATGCATATTCTTTTCAAAAGTACACGGAACAGTCAACAAGACAGACCATATCCGAGGTCGTAAAACAAACTTTAAAAAGAATTAAAATTATGCAAAAAATAAATAAATAAAATCAAAGTATAATCTTTGACCCGTGATGAAAATAAGCTAGAAATCACCAACAGGATAACAGGGAGGGTAAAAGAAATATTTCCAAACACTTGGAAATTAAACAACAGACTTCTAAATAATCTATGAGTAGAAAGAAAGGAAAATTAGAAAATAATTTCTATTAAAAAAATTAAAATAAAACATACCAAAATTTGTGAGACGCAGCTAAAGCTGTGCTTAGAGAAAAATTTATAACATTAAATGCTAATTTATATTAGAAAAGAGATGCCTTAAATAAGTTATCTAAGCTTCCACCTTAAGAAGAACAAAATAACTTGAAGGAAAAAAATAATAAATACAATGGCAGAAACAAAGGAAATAGAAAACAGAAAAACAATAGAGAAAATTACAGAAACCTAGTTCTTTAAAAAGATCAATAAAATCAATAAACTTTTAGCAAGAATGACAAAGACAAAAAGAGGGAAAAAACAAATTGCCAATGTCAGAAATCCAAAAAAGAATAACACCACAGACTCCACAACATTAAATAATAATAAAGGAATACCAGGGAATACTATAAACAATTATATGCACAGATTTTTGATAAGTTAGGCAAAATGGATGTAGTTTTTAGGCAAAACCACAAATTACCTAAACTCATTCAAAATGTAATAGACAATTTGAATGGCCCTATAACTTTTAGGCAAATTGAAATTGTACTTTAAAACCTTCTGAAAAAATTCCCCAGGTCCAGATGATTTCACTGGAAAATTTTATTAAACATTTTAAAAAGAAATAACACCAATTCTTATAATATCTCTTCCAAAATATAGAAGAAGAGAAAACACTCCTCATCTCTATTTATGAGATCATCATTACTCTGATTCTAAAACAAGACGATAGAGGAAAAAAAGGAAGGAAGGAAGGAAAGAAGGAAGGAAAGGAGGGAGGGAGAGAGGGAGGGAGGAAGGAAGGAAACTATAGACTAATATTCCTCATGAGCATAAATACTAAATTAATAAAAGCACATGGTATCCAACAACATGTAAAAGGAAGAATACGCCACAACTATATAGAGTTTACCTTGGAAATGTAAGGCTAGATCAATATTCAAAAATCAATGTAACCTACCAAAATAGCAGTCTCAAGAAGGAAAATGACACGATACAGAAAACCATTTGACAAAATTCAACATCCATTCATGATATTAACTATCAACTTCCTTAATCTGACAATGGACATCTTAAAAAAATCCCTGCAGCTAACACCATAAGTAATGATGAAATGCTTGCTGCTTACCTAGAAGAGCTGGAGCAAGGCACTCCTATCTAACACCACACTGAGGCCCAGGCAGTGCAACTAGGACACACGGAAGCTGTACATGGCAAATGGCATAGAGACATCATGCAGGTAAAAATAACTGGCCAGTGGAGTAAATTATTCTGAATGAAAGAAAAATAATGAGAATATAGGAGGCATTTTAGTGCGCTCTGATTATTTTTTTGTTGAGGAAGAAAAATTTTCCAGGGCATTTCATATTTAAGAGGGTATTGACAGAAAGTGGAAATAAAGGAGGTAAATCATTCTCTGAAATTTTCAGAAATGAAATGCTATGAGTTTCCATGAAGTAAAAGTCTAAAGAGCAAAAGAATTAAAAACCACCATAAATGAGAAAGTGAATAAAATTTCTGCTTTTCTATTGTTTTAGGTCAGTATAAAGTATAGAAGGAAAGGGTTAAGATTTGTTGTTAAGATTGATGGAAAAGGTGCTTACATGTATCTAGGAAATTATATTTTTATTTCTTGTGCTAAACTTTTAAAAATGTGATGCCATGGTAACAGTAGTGTTATGCTTTGCTGCTTAAATAAACTTAAAAGCTCTATTTTTGACAGAAAAAACAATAATTGAGTGCAAAATCATGCTTATCTATTTTCTCATTTAAATACTCTTAGGGGATGTTCAACTTTTGACACCAAAGCTGTTGAATGTAGTGGTTAAGACCTTGTTCTGTTTTTGTTTGGAATTCTGGCCCCAGTGATGACTGTGTGACCTTGGACAAGTTACCCAACCTCTTCGTGTTGCAGATTCCAAAGCTGTAAAGTGCAGAAAATAATAAGACCCACTTCACGGAATGCTGGAGGAACCAAAGAGGCAGCACTTGTAAGATGCCTAGAATGGAGTCTGGCACCAAGTAAGGGTAGAAGTTAGTGTCAGCCATCACCATTGTCTCCCATCCAGTGACACATTATCTGAATTGAAGACATAGGCCCTAGGAGGAAAATAACAAAGCCAAAGATTGTACCTTGAAAACCCCTGCATTTATTGTGACTGTATATATACCTTGGGTAATACTACTTGCTTCTAGGGCTGTGCTTGAGTACTCAATGGGAAGTAGAAATAGGGACACATTAGGATGAGAACACAGATTTTGAGGGAAACCAAGCATTGGCTGCTAGCGGAAGAAAGAACTTTATCTACCCCATGCCCACAACCTCCCATTCTGTTACTCTTTGTCTGAGGTGGAATACTGAGCTATAAATTCTGATCCCAGGACACTTAGGGGACACCTTTACTAGGACTGAGAATTCAGTCTTCTTCCAAGCATTGCCTTTCATTTTCCTTTTTGGGGACACCACACTTCCTATGACATCCTTGAGTAAGTGGCTGGGGCCAGCTACTCTCTAGGTGTGGAGGACAGGCACTCACCCTCTGTAACAGCTAGGTGCTCCTTAAGACATTTCTCTTTCTTTCCTAGGCACATAGCTAGGGATTCTCTTACAACTAAGGACGGTCCTGTGGCTGGGTTCTTGAATGTGGCCCCAAGTGATCTATTCGTATACATCTCAACCTGAAAAATTACTCCATGATAGCTCTTTCCTTCCATTCAGAGGTGGTATCAAGAGCCCCAAAAGATGGGGAGCCATTGGATAGAATTCTAGATCCCTGAAAGACTGTGAAGTTCAGCCCTCTTCTCTACATGGTACTCTGATGTGCGAAGTAAATCTTAATTGTGGTTAGCCATAACTCTTTGTTATAGAGTTACCTTATGCTAACTAAAATACACTCTTATTCTCTCTGTCTTTGTAGGTGCTTTTTCTTTGGCACTGCAGAGTGTAGTTTTTACTTAACTAGAGTAGCAAGTTTTGAGACCTGTTGTGCTTTGGAGAAAAGAGGCGTGGCAGTTGGGCCTAGGTAAAGCCTTCTACATGGTCTAGCCCAGCTTCTTGGAGCTCCACATGAATATTTTGGTCCAGAGGCCCAACTAAAAATAGTTACCTTATTTTTTTCTTTGCCACTGTTTCCTACTCATTCTTTCCCCTTAAGAGACCACACCCCTGGGATGAGGCAAATTCCATCATTTCTAGGTCCTCTGGACGAGGTACCATCTTCATATGGCACCCCACTCCCCCCACCCCGGAACAATCTACTGTTATTTTAACAACAAATATGGAAAGAAGTAGATAGCAACAGTCAACTGATTAGACAGGTTTACCCAAAATAAAGGACTTTAAATTAAGTAGCTGAATGCTATTGGTTCCTGAATCTTCTTACTGCTATATTAGAAAGAAATTCTATGCTAGACACTGAAGCAAGTATTAATACAATGAATTACATGATTTGGCTTCTTCTTCCTAGGAATCAGGTGTGGGTGTTGGGAAAATCCAAGAAAACTACATCACAGAAAGTAGAAAATAATTAAAATGTGTGTTACTGACTGTAAGGAGTTTTGAGAACCCTAAAAACAATCAGAGTTTATAAAAAGTATTGCCCTTGGATGTCTAAGAAGAACAGATAAATAGTAGTTTGAATAGTTAAAAGGGGCACAGCCGCCCCTGTGTGAAAGTACTGGACAAGGAGATTTTTTTACTGTCCCCTTAAGGCAGTGACCTCGCAATTCTTTCCTTCTTTGGGGTGCCCCAGTCAAAATGTGGTAGCTGGCACTTCACAGACTCTTTCTTGTTCATCCCTGGGATAAAAATGGAAATGAATCATGGATTAGATTTATGGCCACTGAACTTATGAGTAAGACCCAAGTTATTGTTCTAAGTTAACGTTCCTCTTCACCTAAATAAGAGTAAAACTGAAATAATTACCTTGAGATTCAAGCTGGGAGAGAGTAGGAGTTGGTTACAAGTCTACTGGTTCTGCAAACAGTGAAAATGACTTCATAGAAGACCAAAGTCAAGATAACGGATTCAATTATCCTACAGAATCTGCCAATATTGCCGAATCTTTTCCCTGATATTATCTAAAAGTAGAATTCCTGGTGACAATGATGATGTTGATGACGATGATAATGTTAATGATGATGAAAGCAGCATATTAATAAAAATAGCTACCCTTCACTGAGCCTTTAGTATTGCTACAGCATTGTTTCTCATATTTCCCTGAAAGTAAGAATTTCTTAACTGTGCTTAGCAAATATACAGATTCCCAGTCTGCACCCAAGTCTATGCTATGACAATTCCCATGGGATAAATTTGGGAAGTTTAGGGAACACTATGCCAGACTAGCTAAGTGCTAAATGCTTTTTATCCATTATGACATTTGATTCCTACAATAATTTCATGAGGTAGATTCTATTATTGATCCTAGCAGGTAGGTGAGAAGCCCCAGGCACAGAGAAATTAAGTGGCTTGCTTATGCTGACAGCTTTGCACAGGGTTACTCTCAGGCACATTCACTGGATTTCTAGGCCTGATGTTGAATCCCAACAGAAGCCCATACAGGCTTAGCTGGCTTGCATGAAATTCCCAATTGCTCGGTGTTCTTATTCAGGGCAGAGACCATTTCAGTTTGGTTCCTTGGCCCATCGTTCCTGGTTCTTGAAGGATCCACTCCTGTGTTTCTCCTTTCCTTTCCTTTCCAGTATCTCAAGTTTCTTTATCTCCACTGGCTTCTTCCTCTCCACCTGGAGTCACTAGACCAAGATTTCAAAGAGCTCGCACTTTAGGAGGGGAACTAAGTCTCACAATAAGTGCCGCTGCAGAGTTGCAAAGACAAAAAGCACTGTGAAATTTTGGAACAGAGATATGAGTCCTGCTTTGGAATACTGGAGGCGGTGAAGTGGCCCAATTCACTGGCACCATTTTGGGAATATTTGTAGGTTTTCCACCGGCGAGGCGAGTTGAGATCACCAAAAAAATCTTTCGCTACTTTTCTCTTCTTTGCAAATTGGGTCTCTGTGACTTAGACCAAGTAGGGGAAAATAAATCTTAGCCTCAGTGATGGTTCAACAGTCTAAGTCATCTGTTTCAAAATAGGACAGAATTACAACCAGCTGGTGGTGATTTGCAAATCCTGACCACTGCAGAAAGGGGTGAGAATTCACCAGAAAGTCCATTTCTTGTCCAGGGCACCAACCTGCATTTCTCTCAGAGGGTGGCATGGATGTTATGGGGCTTTTTGTTTTTATTTTTAATTTTGTTAGTAACCACAAGCCACACTGTTCTGGTATTTTAAATACAGCATTTACAAGTTGGAAGTAGAAGGGTACAGAATGTGCAACATATTCTAGTTCATTGTTCCACCCATGTCTGTAAAAAAACACTTTTAAAAGGAAAATTCTACATTCTTCAAGGTAGCAGCAGTAAGAGTACTGTTCTCTCTGTGATTTGCAATGAGGGGTAAAAATTAAGCACTTTAGACACATCCTCTATCTTATTCATCTCTGCTACAACACAGGGTGGGGGGACAACGGTCCTTGTCACTTCTAACATGAACGAATAGACAACTGTTCATCACCTGTTATGAGTTGAACTGTGTCCCCAAAAGGAATAGGTCAAAGTTCTAACCTCCAGTACCTGTGAATGTGACCTTATTTGGAAATAGGGTCTTTAGAGATTTAACCAAGTTAAGATGAGGCCATCAGAGTGGCCATAATCCAACAGGAAGATGGCCACAGAGACACGGGGAGAACGCTGTGTGAAGATGAAGGCAGAGATTGGAGTGATGTGTCTACAAGCCAAGGAACACCAAGGAATCCTGGCCGTCACCAGAAGTCAGAGAAAGGCAGGGATCAGATTCTCCCTCAGAGAGAATCAACCCAGCCCACACTCTGATTGCAGACTTCTGGCCTCCAGACGGCAAGAGAACAACCTGCTGTTGTTTTGAGCCACCCAGTTAGTGGTACTTCATTACGGCAGTTCTAGGGAACGAATGCACCACCTTTATGAAAAATGTTCCAAAAGAACTCCGTGTAATATTACACATAAAATTTAACAAAAAAAAAACACTTAATCTGACAATAGTTGTAAATATGAAAAATATGATCACATGAAAGATAGCAGGAGATGTTGCAGAGTGAGGAGCTGGGCTACTTTGATGGAGAAAGTAAGATATTTATCACAGAGGAGTGTGGTTCATCTTCAGACGGGACATAAGGGATGGCCTAATCCGGAGTGGGCAAACTCTGGCCCGCAGGCCAGCACCAGCCGAAGGTCAGTCACCTGCAGTCCCTGGACGAAGAGTAGTTTTTACACAGTTCTTGAATGTGGGCTCGTCTCTCTTTTCCTCCCACCCAGGGGAGGTTTCCACAGCCTTAGGAGATGAAGAGGCCACTAGGTGGATATTCTGGGTCCCCAAAAGACAATGAGGAGTAGACCTCCCCCAACCCCAACTCACACTTGACTGTCACATGAGAAATAAATTTTAATTGTATTTAGTCACTGAGATGTTCACTGTACATAGATGAGAGTTCTGTGTTATAATAGTTGCCTTATTATTATTGTAATCCTATTGTAATAGATGCTCTCCTTCTCTACCTAAGCCCAATCCCGGCTCTAACTCTAACTCTGATACACCAGAAGAACATGCAATGGAGACCACATGTGGCCTGCAAAGCTTAAAATATTTACTATCTGGCCCTTTACGAAAAAAGTTTGCCAACTTTTGGCTTACTTCAGGGACTTACAACATTATTATTATTATTATTATTATTCAGTGTGAAACACATAATTTTGTAGGAAAAAAAAAGAGAGAGATAGAGAAAACAGGTAGAAAAACTACACTGCTCTTCTGGATGAAGCGGGGGCTACAGTCTTGAATTCTCCCACACAACCAGCTGGGCTGCCCCTGACCTGTTAGAGCCCCAGGGCTCCACAGAATAACCACTGGGGTGATGTTGGCCACGATCGATTAAATATTTATAGCATTTCACGATCGTGCTGGACATGCCCCATACACTGTTGAATTTAATCTTCAAAATAATCCTACGAAGTGTGTGCTGTTATTATCCCCGTCTTTATCCGCAAGGGAACTGGAGCTTAGACAGATTAAATGAGCCGTCTACAGCTGGTAAATGGCAAGGACAGAACTCATATGGATGCTCCTCTGGCTCCCACACCCCTAGCAATGCCACATTGCCCTGTTCTTATATGGTCCCCTGTTCCTAAGGTCCAGGCAGGGGAAGGGCTAGCATCACAGGCTAATTGATCATCAATTGGATCTGGAGTCCTGATCTCTTGACTCCTGATGGAATGTCCTCTGCACTGTCCCGTTCAACCTCATTTGTCCTGGCAGAGTGTGGGTTAAGAGGGACGTTGACCAGACTGGCAGAGAAGGGGCACGTAGGTGGAGGGATTGAGGTCCCCGCATCCTCCTCCTCATGCTCAATTTGATGGGCTGGAGAATGAGGTTTATTTAGCCCTGATCACAGAGGTGGTACCTCCCTCAGCAAAAGCCCAAGCTGGCCTCACGTGTCAGGAGAGGCCCGTGCACGACTGCCATTCCTGGGCAACCGGGCGTGTTCCTCACGCTAGCTTGGCCAGCCTTCCTCTGAGTTTGTGCCGCGTCCTTCTCTTCCATCTGCTTCTTGTCTCCTGGATCAGAAGCACGGGTTTGCCTTCCGATTCAGATTCAAACTCCTCAGGAAACTGCCTCTCCATGCCAGCACCCCAGAACTGCCTTGGCTGAGGTTGGCTGACTCCTTCCTAAACCGCCCCTCAGGATCATTCCACCTGGAATTTACACAGAGGGTTGCATCTCCAGGACACGCAGCCCAGCCTCGTACTTGGGACCAGTAGCTCCTTTATTCCCCGTGAAATGCTAGATGTGATATATTCACCTTCTTCTCTGTGTGTGATGCCCTGTATGTGCCAATGACACCCACAGCATCCTGGTCACAGATAGCATTAAGCTAGTAGCCTTAAGGGACAGAAGTCTGTAGAAGTGGTAATAATACTACTAGTATAATTAATTCATCCAGCACTTTATATACATATGACCTTGTGAGGCCAGTACTCTTATAATCCCCATTTTACAGATGGGGAAACTGAGGCCTAGAGAGGTTAAGCACCTTGTCCGAGGACACAGAGCCAGGAAACATGGAGCCAGACTTTGAGCTTTTGTGTGAAGGTAGCAGTCGCCTTTGTTGGCTTCCTGCCCTATGCTAGGCCTTCTTGGTGCTTTGCAAATGTGGTGGGAAATTCTCGTAAGATATTTGCCTACATGTTTTCTAAGGTATTTCCTGCGTTTTCTCCCCATTAGGCAGCTAGACCTTCTGTAAAACTTCAGGGAAGGGAAAATCAGCAAAACAAAGATAACAGGGGAGTCATATTTTTAGCTTTTGCGTCCCAAATCCCAGGTTCTGGGCTAAACTGAAGATTTGGAAGATTAGAGGAAAAGCTGGGCACTTTTTCTCCAGACCAGACAAGACCCTTCAAATTTGAGAAGGAGGAGAGCCAGGGAAGCCGGGAAAACTGATATGATGGTGATGTCCCCAGGAAGGGGACTGAGCACTTGCCACCTGCCCCGGAGCCCGGCTCCCCCAGGCGGGGCAAGGATGCCACATGCAGATGGCCGAAGGTGGGAAACAGCAGGGGTCCTATGTCCTCCGGGGGCTTAGAGGAGGACATCCCATTTGACTGAGATTACATCTCCATGAAGAAGCCAAATCAAGACTCAAAATAGAAATTAAGTAAAGTTATAGAAAAATGTTAAAAGTTGCATTTCTAACACGGCTGAGTTTGGGGCCCATGTGCACCCACATGTTCATTATCTCTCCTCTGCACAATGACCCTATGGAATTTTTTGTAATTATCCTTATATTGTAGCATTTGATTACAAAGTGGAAAAGATACTTGCCCAGGGGACATACCCAGTAAGTAGAAGGAAAAGTACATCAGGAGAAAAGTGGAAAATAAACAATGTAGGAAAAAGAAAAACAATAGTGAGAAGGAGGTATGGTCTGTAAGGCACAGCCCCCGAGGCACAGCCATCCCCATAAAGAACATTTCTCTTTATCCTCCAATAAAAGCGAGCATTTTATCAGGATATACTTACATTTTATTTAGTGGCATAGTCATTTCCTTGATCCCTTTTCCCGAAGCTCTCGCTTGGGACCAGACGTTGTGAAAATGTAGCCAGCCTTCACGAAGGAGTTATTTCAACTGTGTCGTCGCTGCAAAAAAATTGCATGTGAATCAGAGTTCTATCATGGAAATTATGCTTTGGGACAAATATGTTATGAATGACTGCTCATAAAACCCTGCCAGTATGTATGCTATCGCGGCATTCAGTTATTTCAACCTGCGGTGAACCCGTTTGTGATAAATCCTGGGAAAACTAAAGAGAACTATCTTTAGTCACTGCGCTGTTTCACTCGCTCAAGTCATTCACGGCTCTAAAAATACAATTTATATCATTGGATTCCTGAAATTCTTTCGGTGCTTACATTCTGATTTAAGTGGCATTAAAGCTAGGGCGATTAAGCTGAGAAGTCCAAGGCTACCGACCAACGTCCCCTGGGTTTTAGCTGTCTATCAGATTGAGCACGCTGTTTATCAGACTCGCAGCAAGAGTGCAATTAGAACGTGGCCTGTGGGTTGGAAAAAGCCTTGGAATTCTCAGCTTGAGAGAGGCTCTTTCAATGACAGGGTGTTCAACACTTTCGGTGGGACTAACCTAGAGGAGGGAGATCGGATAATTTAATGCCCAATTTAGAACATTTTTGGAATTGATGGGGAGGCATTCATATTTACACCAGGAACCAGGTAGAAAGGAGGAGTGTTTTCTTCCAATAGGCAAGGTGTCTACTAGTGGACTAATATGGGAAGTGAGGTTGAGTCTCCTTCATGGTTAAGGACTCCTTCCTAACTTGCTTCACGAATCATCTCGAGAAAACTGGGACCTTTAGCTCCTTTTTCCTGGTGGCCTGGACAGTCTGTCTCCCTCGCATTCCTTGGGGACGCTGAGCTGCTGCTGTGAATACAAGTTACTGCGCGGGATTTGTGCACAGCCTAAGGGAGGACTGGGTTAGGTTTGAATGTGTCACTTTTATACATAAAGGGTTAGGAGATTTGGGATATGAAGTTACAGAGTTATAGAAAGAGAGTGAGAGAACACCTCCCTGGAAAAGAGAACCAATGTGCTGTGAATCAGGTGTTGCGGAGAGTAACTGCTCTGGGCTCAACGTCCTCTACCAGTAAAGTTCGGGAGTTGCATTAGATCTGTGATTCTCTACCCAGGCAGCACGCTAGAATCTCCTGGAGAACATACCAAAGTCCCCACCCATCCTAAGAGATTTTATTTAATTAGGCTGGGATGGGGCTCCCCAGGTGGCCCTGTTGTGCAGCCCGGGCTGAGAACTGTTAGTCAGACTGGAGCATTGCTGAGTCTCCATCAGCTTTTATCCGGCAGCCGCTGTGATGGTCTGAGCTTCTGGGAGAATGGAAAAGGGAGGTGCAGGAGTGGTCTGCTCTTTGGCATTGGCCTGTTACAATTGGGATTGTTCTGGCACACCATTTCCTAGGATGCTTTGTGGAAGTTTTCTACCCCCTGCCCATGTCATGGCCGGGGAGAAACCAGTAGAAAAGAACATTCCCTCCCAGGAGTACAGAGTGCAGGGCCCAGGTAACAAAGAGGCCTAGGAAGTCGCGAATGAGTCTCTACCCAGCTGATGCCCTCGACATTATAGGGCGATTTAAAAATATATATAGTAAACTCTTCCCAGGGTTCCGGTTTGCTGCCTGCGTTGACCGGGGCCAGCCTTTGAAGCGGCCGTGAGTCTTTCTAGGTCAAATATTGATTCTGCCATTGATATCCTTCTCACATAATGCTTCGGGATGCTGCCTGTGACACAAGTGACTTGAAAAACAATTATGGATGTAAAAATACTATTAATGAGAAAAATCCTCCTCACCAGCCGTGCTCCAGGGATTTCTGGATTTGATTACCAGCTTTTCAATGCTCACCGATTTGACTGGTATTTAATGCCTTCTCATTTTCCCTGATAGGGACCACTAAGCACGTTATGTTCTTTCTCCCAGTTGGCAGCTCAACAAAGGCCAGCAATAAAAACCTCCACTTGTGTAATAAACTGTTGTACAATCTACTGCTGATGAACAAGGTCCCTGAAAATGTGCAACCTTTCTGCACGTTAAACACAAAACAGATGGAGGTTTGAAAATAACTTTCTTCTTCAGGGGAGGGGAAACTCAAAGAGGGAAGAACAGAACTCATGGGCGGAGGCCTCACTTCCTAAGCCAGAGGCTAAACCCCGCTCCAGGTTGACAGGGCAGCCGTGTTCCTTCAAGGATGCTGCCGACGGTGGGTGGGGAACTGGGGGGGCGGGACTGTTAGGCTTCAGGAAACCGGTCCCTACAGTAAGGGATAGTCGAGCCAGCTGATCTGCCACTTGCTGGCTGGGTAAACAAGGCAACTCGCTCATTCCTTCGCGTCTGGTTTTTAAACCTTGTGTATAAAATGGTGATAACCTTGAGCCCTATTCCCCAAGCACACCAGAGAATGGAGTAGCTAAAAATATAAATACTCTTGTTTCGTTTGTTGCGAATGACTTTTGTTTTCAATTTGCTTTTGTTTATTTGTCGGTTTTACATATGTTAGAAAAACAAATTATATGTATATAGTTCCTGAGACAAAACAAAAGCTTTGGCTTATGACCACAAGTCGGGATTTGGGACTCAAAAGCTAAACAGATGACTCTTTTATTATCTTTGTGTTGCTGGTTTTCCCTTCCCTGAAGGCCTAGCTGCCTAATGGGGAGAAAACACAGGAAATACCAGGGAAAACATATGGGCAAATATCTTACAAGAGTTTCTCACCACGTGTGTAAAACCTGGCATATGGCAGGAAGCCAGCAAAGGTGATGGTTACATGGGGAAGTGACTGAGGTTTGATTGTATAATGAAACTGAAACTTCAGCTCAGAGTAATAAAACAGCCACCTTCCATTTGTGTCCTACCACTTGGAAGTGGTAACACATACACCCTATGGCACGTGTGGGGTCCAAACGGCAGGTATTAAATGTTTTGTAAAATGTAATGGCATCCACAGAAGATTTTTCTGAACATATAGAATCACATGAAGTGTCAAGATTTGGGAGAAGAGTGGACTTTTAACGGGTTTTATCAGTCAAGATACAACAAGGAAAACAGAAATCATGTTAGGAATTTCTAACAGGCAGGATTTAATACAGGAATTGATTCATCAGGTGCCGCAAGACTGAAAGTGCAAAAGGAACACTGAGGCAGCGCTACCACTCCAGAGCTGATGCGATGAGAGAAAAAAGTTGCAAATTGCTGAGGAACTGGTGCTCAGGTCTCTGAAGAAGGGACACAGCCACTGCTGATGGCAGCTCTAGAGGCAATAGAAGGTTCTGGAAGTGCTGAAAAAGGCTGGCAGCTACAGCTGGCTGCCTCTGCCTCAGCAACACAAACTTGGAAAAGCAGGAGTCTCTCTGGCACCACCTATCGGCAGAACGTCAGAAGTCAGCTAGTGGGGGCACAGGCTGCCGAAGGTTGGGTTTGGTGCTGACAGACAACAGGAGCATATTTGGTGCACCGTGTTGGCTGGCGGTTTCCGTGAGATAGGATGACAGGCAAAATCCATGAAAAATGACTGAGATGGGGGAAAAGAAAAGAGCTGGGCTCTTTCCTCCAGAAGAGCAAGCAAGAGGCCAGATTAAATGTTACAGTAAAACAGACCACGTTTATGCCCAAAGAGACCTCATCGCGGTCTAACGGACTCTTTAGCAACTGTTCTGTTAGTGGGAGAGAATGAGCAAAGACCACAGAGCTACCAAGTGGCAGCGAGTTTCTATAATTCACGTATCTACCGAATAGTCCGGGTGTTTTTCTCTGCTCTTCTTAGCCACCAGCCAGAGCACTGTAGCCAGCAACTGTACTTTATATATGCATTTAACACTTGGCTATTTTTTCCCCCAAAGTGCATTCATTTATTTAATCCTCCTATAACCCAGCAGGGGTAAAACAGTCCATTTTTCTTTATTTCTGTTTTGTAGATAAGATATGATCAGGTTAAGTGAATGGCAAGGTCATCTCCTAATGAGCTGCAAAGCCAGGAGTTGCACTTAGGTCTCCTGACTTCTAGCACACTGCTCTTGCTACCACACCATAAAAATCTAAAAGTTTCTTGGTTTTAACCATGACTTTGACAACCTTCTCAAACACAAAAATAAACCACTCATACCATATTACCGAGTTGAACTGGGTAAAAAGAGTTTAACTGAGTTAAAAGAACTCTTTTATGCCCAGTCCCTGGGCAAGTGTCCATACACTATTCTGAGTCTCCAGAAATGCTGTCGCCTCTACGTGGAGTGCATGTCTTTCTTCGTGACAGATGATGGAGTTGCATTTTAAGCGGGGTGTAAGGTATACACACAGAAAGTAAGATAAAAAAAATCCACATAGACAAAATTGCCTTTGAAAAGTCTCTTAAACCTCCCATAAAATACTGGTGTATCCTCTTGAAATAAGATTAGCACTGCCAGTTCCTCCCAGGATTACAACAGACCTTGGTTACTTCTATTGGGCCCCTGATGACAAGATTGGCCTGCACTTAGGGGACATGTTGGACAAAACACTTGCATTCTTAAACTCTGGAACTGTTCTCAGAACTGCAATATGGTCACACTGTGAGACATAGACGGGCACGGGGACCCTGCGAGGAGAGCAGCCTGCAGTCCGCAGAGCCACTCTTGGAGCGCAGTGGCAGGCTAACTTGATGGCATTATTCACACTCTCTCTCTCTTCTCTTGGGGCATCTCTCCCTCCACCCCGCCCCACTGAGGTTCCCATGGTGGGATTCATGTAGGTAGAGTACATGTTCACTGTTCTCAACATGAATTTTACTCATTGATCAAGACTTGGTGGCCCACTAACAAAGATTTGCAGCACCTTGGGGTCCAAGGCACTTTGGAGAAAAAGCATCGAATGCAAAGAATGTGGGCCTGAAGGTTAAACATCTAAGTTCAGGTACCAGAAGTTACTATCAACTGTGTGGCCTTGGCAAAGTCACCTGAGCTCCCTGAACCTCAGATCCTTTATTTGAAAAGTGTTTCCCCAACCCACAGGATGGCTGTGAGAGTCAAATAACATCAGTATACTAGTGACACGAATAAGCACTTTGGAGACTATAAACATTCTACAAATATAAGATATATTTTAAAGCCTTTATTTTTCCATTGATCACAGAAGTTTCTCTGCAGAGTCACTCATCCACAAAAACGGCCTATCTCCCTGGTGTGTGCTAAGAGAAATAAGCCAGCCTGAAAAGGCTCCATATTGCATGATTCCGTTCATGTGAGATTCTGAACAGGGCAAAGCTGTAGAAGGAAAAACCTAGTATAAGTGGTTGCCCAGGGCTTGGAGAGGGGGGAGTAATTGATTATAAAAAGAGTGTACAGGGGAATTTTTAGGGTGATAGAACCATTGTGCATGGTAGAAGAGTAGTGGATCAATGACCCTCTGCACTTGTCAAAACCCATACCACTTTACAGTGCAAAAAGTGAATTTTAATGTACGCAAAGTAAAAAATGAAAATAAAATGAAACAAGGGGGAGTCAGGACATCCCAGGATAGAATGTAGACTGTGACAAAAGAGTCTAACTATATTACAAATGCATGACATAGCCACACTGAGGAGATGAGGGAAAAAGGAGTTGACCTAAGTCACTTCGGAAAGCAGTATTTCAACTGAAAACTGGAAGGCTGAAGACAGAAGCAACTTTAAAGGACTCTAGTTGGTAATGTTGTTTCTTATGGGATTACTGGCTAACAATTCTGACCCTGTGTTACACGTATACCAGGTTGGACAAATAAATCAAGGGACGGTAGATGGTAGGAGCCAGTTTTCTCACTGTTGGAGAAGAAAGCTGTAGAAAAGCAAGGGTGAAAGCCAGAAGGAAGCATTTGTACTGGATGAGAATCAGAGACATCAGCATAAAGTCAGATTTAATTTAATATAGATTTAAATGAGTACATATAGAAATCCTTGTAGATACATGTACATGCATGGATCCAAATACATACATGTACTTCCTAGGCCTGTCCACTGGGAGAACCTAGAAGCATTAACACTTGGGTAGCAAAAAGCACACCAAGTGCTCCGATCTCAGTTACTGTTTTCCAGTTCCTTGGGCAAATGGCTGATTCTAGGGCTGGTGCAGGAAATATACGAAAATAAACTTTGAGCATCTTGTAGGGCTAGAAAGTAAGGAAATGCTCAAACGAAAAAAAATGATGGCAGCATATCAAAGGGACTTAGGAGCCAGCCTGAAAGAGCTCCCCATGGCTGAAGCTGGAACAATCTGAGTAACAAAATAAATAATGTAGCATTTTATTATAATGCCAAATATAAAACAAAAATCCACAAGTCCATGCTGATCTAAGTAAGTAAATAAATAAGAAGAGAGAAATCTTCCTTACAGAAGGATTACAAATAATCTATGCAGATAGTGCCTTCTCCAGGAGGTGACGGGCTTCCAACGAGTAGCATATGGACAGAGGTGAAAAGTGTAACTTCGCAGCGGAGAGGCGTGGCAAACAGTGCCGTGGCCACAGGATCGGTGTTAACATCCCTGGCGTGCAATGCTGACAGGATACGATGACAATGGCACTTCCCCAAAGCCCATAACCTCAGTCCAACTGTGAGAAAATGGAGGAAAATTTTACAAAATACCTGACCAGTATTCCTCAAAACTGTCCAGGTCATAAAAGTAAACAAACAAACATGGAAAGTCTGGGGAATTGTGAGAGACAGGAGGAGAGTGGGGAGACACAGTGACTAAACGTCACATGGTATCCTGTAGCAGAAAAAAGACATTGGTGGAAAAACTGGTGAAATAGGAATAAAGTGTGGAGTTCAGTTCCCAGAAAAGTACCAGTGTTGGTTCCTTGGTCGTGACACGGACACCATGGTAATGTAAGACACTGGCAATAAGGGGACCTGGGGAAGGGGTTTATGGGAACTCGGTGCCATCTTTGCAACTTTTCTGTAAATCTAAACTATTCTAAATAAAAAATGTATTGAAATACCATTTACAAAACATCCCCAAACATAAACTATCTAGAGATAAACTGAACAAAAGATATGTTAGATCTCTATCTAGAAAGCTGTAAAATACTGCTGAGACATTACATTTAACCTAAATAACTAGAAAGATATTCTGCGTTCATGGATTAGAAGACTCAGTATTGCTCATATGGTAATTCTCCTAAACCTAATCCATGGATCCAAGTAAAGTTTTTTCTTTTTTCTTTCTTTCTTTTTTTTTCGGTAGAAATTGAAGAGACGGTTCTGAAATTTATGTGGGCATGCCATGGGAACCCAAAACAACTGTGAAAAAAAGAACATCTGGAGTGCTTATTCCTCCTGACTTCAAGACTTACACTTAAGGGACTCTAATCAGGACAGTGTCTTATCAACAACAAAGAAATAGACAAATTGATCATTGGAACAGAATAGAGAACCTACAAATAGACCCACTTACATACACTTGGATGACTTTTGGTAAAATGTCTAAGCAATTCAACGGGGAAAGGAAAATCTCTTTAACAAATGATATTGGAGCAACTGGAATTTATATGGTAAAAAGAGGGGCTCAATCTCTATCTCACAACATGTCACAAATTAATTTGAGACGGATCACAGATATAAACGTAAAAACTGGAACTATACAGCTTCTAGAAGAAAACATAAGGTAGAAAAGTCTTTTCAACCTTGGGATAGAAAGATTTCTTAGAGAGGACACAGAAAGCGCTAACCATTAACAAAATGATAAATTGGACTTCACCAAAATTTAAAACTTTTACTCATCAAAATAACCATGAAGAAAATTAATGAGAAAGCCACAGGATGGAAGAACATATTTACAGCACATATATCTCATTGAGGGCCTATATCCACAATATATAAGAACTTCTACAAGTCTATAATAAAAGAAAAATCACCTAATAAGAATGAGCAAAACATTTGAATAGATACTGCACAAAAGAAGATGTAAGAATGGATAAAAATACGTGAAAAAGTTCTCATCAACAGCAAGGCTGGGTGCTGTGGCTCACACCTGTAATCCCAACACTTTGGGAGGCCAAGGCAGGAGGATCTCTTGAGGCCAGGAGTTTGAGACCAGCCTGGGCAACATAGTGAGATCCCCATCTCTACAATAAATAAAAAAATAAAAAATTAGCTAGGTGTGGTGTCACATGGTCTTATCTACTCAGGACCCTGAGCCGGGAGAATTGCTTGAGCCCTGGAATTCGAGGTTACAGTGAGCTATGATGATGCCACTGCATGTCAGCCTGGGTGACAGAGCAAGACTCTGTCGCTTAAAAAATAATGAAAAAAACCTCACAACGATATTTCACTACACGCTCAATAGGATGGTTAAAATGAAAGTATTTGACCACACCAAATACTGGAGAGGATGAGGAGTAACTGGGATTCTCATACATTATTGATGGGAGAGCAAAATTTTGCAATTTTAAAACTTTGAAAATTGTTTGAAAATTTCTTAAAACTACACCTTTATCCTATGACATACAAATTCCATTTCTAGGTACTTATCAAAAGAAATGAAAATGTTATGTCCACAAAAATCCTTATACAAGGCTATTCATAGCATATTCTTCATGGCCCCAAACTGAAAACAGCTCATCGATCTCAGTTGAAGAAAGGATACATTGTACAATGGAATATCACGCAGTAGTGAGAAGAAACAAGCCACAGATCTATGGAACTGTGTGGATAAATCTCAAAAACATTATTCAGAATGAAAATTCAGAAACAAAAGAATACATACTGTATGATTCCATTTATATAAAATTCTAGAATGGGCAAAATTAATCTATGGTGATAGATCAGTGGTTGCTTCTGAGGGTGAGTGACCAGGAAGCAGCACTGGGCATTTTCTGGGATAAAATAAATATTCTATATTTTGATAACAGAGTCACTCAGGTGTGTACATTTGTCAAAACAGATTGAGATAAATATGCAACAGTGTGTGTTGATTATGTGTCAATTTAAAAATCATCCACACAAATTATAAGAGCTCTGGAAGAGTAACGATAACACAAATTCAAAGACACAAGACATCAAAGATGATCTGGTAAAAAAGAGAATAAATGAAAAAAGGGATTGGAGGAAATAAATTGACGGCCAAAATCACACAGATGCAGAATTAATAAATTTAGTGGAAAGAAATCAAATTGGCATAGCCGAATGCTTAATTGTTAATACAAACACATAGGGAAGGACTGAAATAACGACAATGAAAGCCGAGGAAAGGCAAAGATAATAAAGCAATTAAATCATGAAAAATATGAGTGCACATACCTCAACTGCCCCTAACTTAGACCTTTTTGTCACCGATAACTGGAAGCCCTCCTTAGTGCCATGTCTTGCCTCCCACTCTGACTTGTCTACTCAGGGAACCTGGTGCCCTGACCCTGAAGTTTTTCAGCTTCACCAAGACTTCCAGTTAAAGGAGTCCTTTTCAGTGTTTTTCACCCTTTCGATATCCTACTTCCTTCTTACCCAGGTGAGATTCCACGGTCAATTACTGTGATTACTCCCTTGCATCTACCCCCAACTCCCTTGCCCTTCTCTAACTTTATCATCTCATGAAGCAAATGCAGAATCTTTGTTAAATTCAACTTTCTGCATCTTCTGCTGCTGCACACAAGCTGAATATGGGTGGAAAAATATATACAAACACACTGGCCTCAATTTAAATTCCTGATTATCACCCTTAAGTGGACCTTCACGCTGCCTGCAATCATATATACTTCCCTAGACAATTCTCTTCCAATCTCCTGGATGACAATTTCACTCCCTATCCTTTCTACTCAAACCTCCAACATCTTTCCCCATCCTTACTCTTAGCTAGCTAGAACCTGGCTTCACACTTCACCGAGATTCTCAAAGCAATCAGGAGAGAACCTCCAGAGATTCCCACCCGACTTCTACTCACCTACTGGTGTTGGCACCCACATGTTCTGCCCTCCTGTCTGGTCCTACATGAAAACCATCCTTGCTCCTCTCCAAAGCCAATGCCTATACTTAGACACTAATCTCATGCCCCCTTGCCCACCCAGGGAACCTCATTCTAGTAGTTACTTCCTCTCATCCATTTTTAGCCTTGTACTGTATCATTCCTATACAGTATACAAACATGGCACTATTTCTTAAAAATAACTCAGCAGTTCCACTCCTAGATATGTACCTAAGACAGCTGAAAACATACATCCACACAGAAACCTGTGCATGAGTATTCATTGCAGGAATATTCATAATATTCCAAAAGTGAAAACAACCCAGACAGCCATTAACTGATGCGCAGATAAATAAAATGTGGTATATCCAAAAAATAAAAAGACAAAAAGTCCTCTTTCCTTGCTCTAGTTCACTCATTAGTTAATATATAATTTCTTTGTTCTCCTTTGCAGCAAAACTCTTAAAAAAAAAAGTCCCATAATCCTGGTATTTCCAATTTGTCTCCCATTTTCTTTTAAACTCACTCATATTAAACTTTGTCCAAACCACTCCATAGATACTCCTCTCATCAAAGTTGCCGATAAATTCCGCATTGCTAAATCCAACAACTGACTGTAAGTTCTCACTTCTTTTCCTGCCACATGGACAATATTTTCAACTGAGCACTCCTTCCGTCTTTGATACATTGTCTCCACTTGGTTTCCAAGACACCAGGCACTTGCCTAGTTTCCTTTCACCTCACTGATCATTCTTCTCAGCCATCATTGTTGCTCTACCTCACCATTTAATTTCAGCATGTCCTGGGGCTCAATTCCTGGTCCTCTTCTCTTCTCTACCTCACTCTATTCCTTGGAGACCTCATTTGGTTGTCGAGATCACAGCTGCAGACAGATCTCTTTCCTGAACTACACACTTGTTTTTCCCACGATCTATTCAACTTCTCCATGTGAATGTCTGATAAACAACTCAAATTTGCTATGTTCAAAACAGAATTCCTATACACTCCGTTCTTCTAGTTGCTTGAGCTAAAAATCTTCTAGTTATCTCGGACTCTCATATCTCTCAAACTCTGTATGTGGATCATATGGGATCCAGTGCTATTTCTACATGCAAAATATGTCCAGACTCTGACTCACTGTATCCCTGGCTAGCACCCTTTTCTATAAGTTATCATCACCACATCAATGTACCCAGAAAATGGGTCAAGATCACTGCATTTCCTGCCAAACATAAAGCACATCTGTAGTCATAAAATACAATTATAAAAACGCAGTTTGAGTGCTAGTTTGAATCAGGAATCATATGTTAATATTATCACATAAACTAGAATGTGCTCCAAAGTAAAAAAATCTTCTCGATCCTAGAAGACATCTTTGACTAGTTAGAAGTGACTGTAAGTTCCTTACTTATCTTTTTTTGCCTTTTTTTTCCCTCTGACAATTACTTTTCAAGTAACAAAACACTTTTCTGGG
>NW_012150119.1:2599813-2602362 GCF_000956105.1 Propithecus coquereli | reverse complement strand
CCAAACTTATTAAGGATGTTGGCAGAATTAATTTCCTGTGGCTGTATGACTGAGGACCATGGCTTTTAGCTAGATGTTGACTGAAGTTCCTCTGACATCCGAGAAGCTAACTGCAGTTTCTAGAACCCACCCATAGTTTCTTGCCAATTAGGCTTCTCCAACTAGGCCACTTACTTCATTATGCCTCTAAGGAGAGGTTTAGTTTCCATTTGCTAAGAGGGAGAATCATATAAAGTAATGTAATCATGGACGTGTCATCCCATCACCTTTGCATATAATACAGCCTACTCATGAGAGTGATATCCATCGTCTTTGCCATGTTGATTAGCAGCAAGTCACAGGTCCTGCCTATGCTCAAGAAGGAGTTACACAAGGACACGAATACAGACAGGCAGGGATGATATGGATACCCTAAAGTCTGTCCATCACAAGCAGCATCTATATTTTTTTCCAGGAAAGCAAGAACTTAGGGTGAGTTGGAGGAAAGTGTATATGGTCGCTGGAAACAATCAGAGAAATTTCCCTTTCCCCCAAGTTTTTATTTATGAAGACTGCAACTAGAAACTATCTAATAACCCTGTCCATTTGAAACCTTGGAGATCAGAGATCTATACCTGATGGAGTTTTACGGCAATGATCTTATGCCAGCTGCTCAGCAGCAGGAGAAAATGTTTTATGGAGGTATGTTTGAATCCAAGGAATAAGGACCTCACAGGAATGACTAAAAGAGAATTATTATTAAGACTTACCTGGAATTGATCAGTGGTGGCTTCTCTGCTTACTCAAAGTTTCTGTTCCCTCTTAACTTTATTTTGCCTCTGGCTTTGAGTTATTATTATTCTCCCTCTAGTCTTAGCTCTATCTCATAATCTCCTTATTTCAACCGCTTTTGGCAACTGCAAAGTACTTTTATGAATTTTGCTCGACTTCCTGAAATAGGAAGCCTATTATCTAACTCACTTTGCTTTTAATAAGGCCATTATTATAGATCCCAGGGCGTTGGCTAGCCTTTGGATTGTTTTCCCTTGAGTCCATAAACACCCTGATCTTATTAGCTTAATCAAGGGGTGGGGACAAAGGGTTGAATTATGCGGTTCAAAGCTTGTCCAAGTTGCTGCAGCTTCCTTTTGCAAGGATTGCAGAAAGGGAAGTCTATGACAACTCAGTAGTGGTCATTTTTGGTCAAGGAGAAAATCAACCACATACCCATTATTAAGGGCATGATAGTCCAAGCCTCTATGGTAAAGTAGCATTGTAGTAATTCTCAAGAGGATAAGAGCAGAAAATGCAACATCTGAATCTAAAAACAATACTTATAAATGCAATAGAATAATTGAAAAACAAAATAGTTGCTGCTGAAAGAATGCATTAACTGTCCGCAAGATCAAATTAAAAAAAATCTTTGCAAAAATATTAAAACCACAAATGAGAAGAGACGAAGCTTAGAGGACAGATACAATATACCTAATATGCAAATAATAAAAATCCTAGAAAGAGAAATTAGATCAGATATAAAAGAATAATAATAAAAATAATAGAAATTTCAATTTTAGTCATATGGTTAATTTGACTGCATGCATTGAGGACCCCCCAACACACACACACATACACACGCTTCATAAAAACAATATCATGAATAGGAACATCTCTGAGTTATTTGTTTCAAAAGAGATAAAGGAGCCATGAAAAAACTGATAAATTAGTTCCCAAATGGTAAGAAGCAGGGGTCAGAGCAGTGAATATCTGGGAGGATGTGATTGCTTGAATAAAGTTGCCCATAGCAGCATTGCTACTGATGTTTTAAGTCCTCAATCAACAGCAAGGTGGTCCTGCCCCTGAACAAAAAAACGCTGGAGTGCTAAAGTTGAGCAAAGTTAGTTAAATATGGCTACCAGAAGAAGCAGAAATAAACTCATTCAGGATAAAAGCTTCCTCAGTTTAGGTCTAAAAACTCCCAGAAATTAAGATTAAGAAATAAGTTAACAATCAAAGATCAAGATTATCAAGTACACCACAAGCCAAGCTACTATGAGAGACATTCAGCAGAAACAACAAACATGGAGAAACTAAGAGATGTTCTCAAGCACAAGGTTATGAATCCAAATAGAACCTCAAACATGCAGGACAGAGTGGAGAGCAATGTACAAGGTACATATGTGACTAACTCTAAATGAATATTGAATGTGTAAAACAATAATAATAATGTCTTTTGACATTTAAATTTTTTTTTAAATTTCAGGATGTTATGGGGGTACAAACATTTTGGTTACATGTTATGACTTTGCCACACCAAGGCATGATTTGAGACATGCCCTTCCCCTCTTCAACACTCACCGCATCCATTAGTTGTGAGTTTACTCACCGCCAACCCCCAAACTCCCAGTGAATATTACTACCGTGTGAGCACCTTAGTGTTGATTGGTTAGTGCCAATTTGATGGTGAGTACATGTGGTGCTTATTCTTCCATTTTTATGATGTCTCACTTTGGAGGATGGGCTCAAGCTTTATCCAGGAAAATATAAGAGGTGCTAGATCACCATTGTTTTTT
>NW_012150119.1:2594915-2599093 GCF_000956105.1 Propithecus coquereli | reverse complement strand
CTGATAACATAGCTTCAAAATTGATAACACAAACATTGACAGAAATGTAAGGAGAACTAGATACAAAACTAATAATGGAAGCCTATTGTAGATACTCTGGTGCACAAACAGGCTCCCCACTAGGACTAAGGCTCTCATTTCCCCAATTGCTGGAAGTTTTGACTGCTGATAACTCACAGCCTAAGTTTATAACTCCTCCCTAGAGGCAGCCCACATCCAGTGACAGGTATATATGTGGGTATAAAGGCCTGGCTTATTTGCTTTGGGAGAACTCTGAAAAGCCATCTTAGTTCCAGAGCTTCTCTTGGGTTCTCCTTAGACCTCTATTACAATATCATTACAGTTCAACTTCTGCCTAATTCTGCTTCCCTCACTCCAAAAGTTGTTCCCAAGAGTGCTCCCTAATAAATCACCTTCACATCAACCTCAAAGTCTGTTTCCCAGGGAATTCAAGGTCAAGCCAGAAATTTTAATACATCTATCTCAATAATTGATAGACAAAGCCTATCAATAAAATCAATCAATAAAATTTACTGATAAAATCAGTAAAATTAGATTTATACACACCTGAGCTGATTATTATAAATGGAACATTTTGCCCAATAGCTGTGGAAATAGCCATCTTTTCAAGAACCTAAAGAATATTTACAAAAATTATCTATGCTGATGTGTGAAACAAATCTAAAAAATTTTCAAGGTTACATTCATATAGAATGTATTGTCAAGCCATTTCTGTTGATTAAGCTAAAAAATCAGTAAAAAATAAGCTAAATATCAAGTAAATACATGATACTCATATATTTGGAAATTAAGCAAACCATTTCTAAATAACACATTGCTTAACAAAGAAATTAATGTGGAAATTAGAAATGTTTTGAACACAATGGTAATAGAAATTAGATGCACAAAAACTTGTGGGATGCAGACAAAGCAATGTTTAGAGGAAAATGTATAGACTTAACTGCATATATTGGAAATGAAGAAGGTTTGAAAATCAGTGAACTAAGCATCCATTGGAGGGCAAGAATAAAAAATAGATAAGATATAAAGAGAATGAATGGATAAAATAATAAATATATAAATTAGCAATCAATAAAATATAAAACAAACACATTTAAAGAAAATTTAAAAAGCTAAGAGATAGCTTTTTGGAAAGACTAACAAATTGATAAACCTTGGTTGGACTGATCTAGAGAGAAAGAGAGAGAGAAAGAAAGAGAGAGAGTGAAAGTGAGCACAAATAAGCAATGACCAACATCAGAAATGGAGAAAGAGTGACCACTACATAATCTATAGATATTAAAAAGATCAAATAAGACATCAAAACAATTTCATGTCAAGGAAAGTGAAATTTAGATAAAATAGAAATATTCTTAGAAAAACACATTACCAAAACTGGCACAAGAAGGAAAAAAATCAGAGTAATCTTAATCTAGTAAAAAAATTGAGCCTGTAGTTTAAAACCTTTACACAAATAAATAAATAAATAAATATTTTTACTCACAAATAAAATCCAGGCTTAGATAGATTTACCTTGAAATTCTTCTGAACACTTAAGCAAGTAATAACGTCAACTTAACATTAACCCTTCCAGAGACTAGGAACAGAGGGGATACTTTCTAACTCACCTTATAAAGGCAGTATAACCATGATAACCTAACAAGATGTTATAAGAAATTTAATTTCGAGGGCATCCTTTTCCATAAGTATAGATCTAAAAATCGTAAATCAAATATTAGGAAACTAAATCCAGCGATATATAAAAAGGATTATCTAACACAGTCAGTCGAGGTTATTCCATGAATACGAGGTTGGTTTAATATCCAAAATCAAAGTTGTTTTTGCATTAACAGCGTAAATGATAAAAATTTCACGATCATCTCATTAGATATAGAAAAGTCATTAGATAAACTTTAACATCAACTAATAGCCAAAAGTAATTCTTAGCAATTAAGAATAAAAATGAATGTCTTTAATGTGATAAAGGGGAATTAAAATAATAAACATCATATACAGAGAGGAGAAATGTTGAATATTTCCCTCTAAGGACCATCATGAAGCATGACCACTATCAGCACATCTATTTAGTGATATACTGGAAGTTCTAGCCAGTGACATGCAAAAAAAGAAATACAAAGTATATGAATTGAAAGGAAGGCATGAACTTCTAATTATTTTCAGACAACAGAATGTTGTGCATAAGACGATCCTAAAGAATGTATAAATAAATTAGCAAGGTGGCTGGAGAACAGTAACCACACATGAATCAATTTTATTTTTAGAGAGTTAGAATATGAAAAATTTTAAAGATACTATTTACAATTGCATCAAATATTAAATAACATGAAATAATTCTAAGGAAAAATTTACAAATATTTCATATAAAAAACAACAAAATTTTACTGAGAGAAATTGAAGAGGACCTAAATAAATGGAAGGATATGCTATCTTTGTGGATTTGATGACTCAGCTTTGTACAAATACAAATACTCCCAATGCAATCCCAATCAAAATCCTAGCAAATTTTATAAATTGATTCTAAAATCTTTATGGAGATTCCACAGATCAAAAATAGCCAAGATATTCTTGAAGGAGAAGTCAAAGGACTTGCTCACCAAATACTAAGTGTAATTATAAAGTTGTAGTGATTAAAAGTGAGGAAATAGTCTTGTATTTGTTGGAAATATAGCTAAACAGGACAATGGAAAAGAACAGAGTCCAGAAGTAGATCCGCATGATCACAAGACTACAGTATAGTGGGGAAATAGCATGGTGAGGGTGGCCTTTCCATAAATGTTGCTAGACTCGTTGCCATACACACACACACACACACACACACACACACACACACACACACACACACAGAAAAAATTAAATGACCTCTACCTCACAAATCAATTCCACATGAGTTTTAGATCTAAATGTGAAAAACAAAACAACTTAGCCTCTAGAAGATAATACAGAATATATTCATGACTATGTGACAAAAAGGTTTTCATGAATAAGATACAAAACACTGTAAGAATAATGAAATATTATGATGAACTTTACTGCTTTAAAATTAAGAATTTCTCTTCAACAAAGTATGTGTGTGGGTGACAGAATTCTAAAAATGCCGCGTCCTAAGATTTAATGCCCTAATCCCTGGGCCCTGTGAGTGTGATGAGCTCTTGTTCCTGGGACTGTTATGGTATATGGCATGATCATTTTGTTAAAAGGGAGATTACCCGGGTGAGCCTGCTCTAATCACAGGAGCCCTTAAAAGCAGAGAAATTTTTCCAGTTGGTGGTAGAAGAGGAAGGCGGAAGTCAGAGAGATTCGAGGAGTGAGGACTCCATGCCCGATTGCTGCCCTTGAACTTGGAGGAAGCCATCCGAGATGGAATGTGGGTGACAGCAAGGAACAGGGAGCCCCTCAACTTCTGGATAAGAATCCAGCCTGCCCAACACCTTGATTTCAGCCTTGCAAGGCCCTGAGCAGAGGACCCCACCAAGCCCTCCCAGACTTCTGACTTACAGAATTACGAAACAATGAATGAGTTGTAAGATGTATATGGTACACTAGTATATAACAATACTATATGCAATATGTATGGTAACATTAATGTTATTAATATCATTAAGCAATTGGAAAGACATGCCACCAAATGTAAAAGGAATTCTTAAAAATCAATAAGAAACTACTAGACAACCTAGTAGAAAAAATAGTCAAAAACTTGACCAGGTATTTTCAAATATGTATATCTAAAAGGCTAACGAACATATGGAGAGGCGTTCAATCTTAGTCATTGGAGAAATGCAAATAAAAGTCACACTGGAATGGCACTGTACACCACGAAGGTGGCTAAAATTTCAAAGACTGGCGATGCCAAGTATTAGTGAGCAATAGAACCTCTCTTACATTAATAGTAAAAGAGCAAATTGGTATCACCAGTTAACTTTTGAAAATAATTTGAAAATAACTTGGACATGACTGCTAAACGTGAATGAATATATGTGTATCTTCAATGACTCCTCAATTCTCCTGCTAGGTAAATGCCCAACAGAAATGCATACATGGGTACAAGAGTGTTCACACAGCATTATTTGTAATAGCCCCGAATTGGACAAAAACAAATGTCCATTAAGGGTAGAATTGAGGAGCCAATTGTGGTATATTCTTCAATGAAATATTATGGA
>NW_012150119.1:2588666-2593050 GCF_000956105.1 Propithecus coquereli | reverse complement strand
TTGCAAAAGAATGACTTTGGACCCTTACCTCAAATCATATACAAAAATTAACCTAAAATGGATCAAAGACTTAAATGTAAGAGGTAAAAATATAACACTCTTGGAAGAAAACATAGGGGCAAATCTTCATGACCTTGGATGGAGCAATGTATTCTTAGATATAAAATCAAAAGCATGAGCAATAAAAGAAAACATAAATAAATTGGACTTTATCGAAATTCATAAAAGCTTTGAATCATCAAAGGACATTATCAAGAAAGTGAAAGACAATATACAGAACTGGAGAAAATATTTACAAATCATATATCTGAGAAGGAACTTATATTTAGAATATGTAAAAACTCTTACAACTCTACAATAAAAAGACAATCCAATTTTTTAAATGGACAAAGGAACTGAATACACATTTCTCGGAAAAAGATATACAAATGGCCAATAAGCACATGAAAAGATGCTCCATGTCATTAGTTGATATGGAAATACAAATCAAAACCACAATGAGATACGCTTTACACGCATTAGGATGGCTAGAATCAGATAGTCAGATGGTAAGTATGGGTGAGGCTATGGAGAAATCTGAACCCGTATACACAGCAAAATGGTGCAAACTGTTTGGAAAATAATCTCGCAGTTCCTCAAAGGCCTAAACATATGATCCAGCAATCCACTCTACCCAAGAGAACTGACAACACATATCTACATAGAAACTTGTACACAGATGCTTATAATAGCATTATTGATGATAGCCAAAAGGTAGCAACAATCCAAATGTTTATCAACTGATGAGTAGATAAGCAACCGTTGTATATCCATGCAATGGAATATTAGTCAGCCATAAAAAGGAATGAAGTACTGACACATGCTATAATGTGGATGAACCTCAAAAACATTATGTGAAGTGAAAGAGGCTAGTCAGAAAAAACATGCTATATAATTCCATTTGCTTGAAATATCCAGAATAGGAAAAGCTATAGAAACAGAAAGTATATTATTGTTTCCTTACGAGTAGGGAGAAAGCAGAGTTTGGAAGTTACAGCTAAATGGTATGACATTTCTTTTTAAGGTGATGAAAACATTCTAAAATCGTGGTGATGGTTGCACATATCTGTGAACATACTAGAAACTATTGAATTCTACCCTTTAAAAGGGTTAATTGTATGGTAAGTGAATATCACAATAAAATTTTTATTTTGAAAAAAGAAAATAAAAATAAACCTAGAGAAAGTTGGGGAAGAGAATTGATAGGGATAAAAGGCAAAATTAATGATATATTTAAAAACCCAGTGGTAAAGAAAAATAAAACCAAATCTGGTTTTGTGAAGTCAATTTATGTCAATAAGTGTTGTTAAGTCTCATTCCTAATAAAAAAAAAAGTGAAAAAAAATAGTAATAGAAAGTTCTTAAAATTGATGACAACTATTTACCTAAAGCCAGCATGGTATGTAATGTGAAGTCATTATGTACAAAGCTATTCCACTGAAAATCAAGAATAAGCAATTGCTGGAGGAGGTTTTAGAATTTCTATTTAGTAGATTAGGGTGAGAAATCCGTGATGAAAAAGTACATACTGAAAATGAAAAAGTAGAGTGATCCTTATTTGCAAATAATGTAATTGCATATATTGAAAGATAAGAAAATTTCAGAATCCAAAGAAAAGTTTGGTGAGGTGGCTGGACGTACAGTTGGGATGGGAGAGATGATGCCTTGGAGGACTTGCGTATCTCTGTGAAAGTTGGCTTATTGCAATAAGCACGTTTTTCTTTTTGTATTTTGAAAGGAAAGTGGATAACAGTAAAAAAGATAAAATGTCTCAATGTAGTAAAAACACTTCAAATAAAATTAAGCATATTTAAATGTCACAGTGACCTGGGGAATCAGTTTGAAAAGAAATTTCAAGGGACCCCAACATGCCTGCATCTCATCTTCCCGGACAACTCGAAGGCAAGTCATGTCTATTGCCCTCGTGTTTCTCTAATGTTAGGATTCTGTGGCTGGACTTCGACATAGTTCATTTAAAAACGGTAATTTTGCAAAAAAAAAAAGCCTTTCCTGGGTCACATTATCTTCTTCCTTGGTGTGTATAAAGCTACCTTTCTTCCCATGACAGTAGTTTTTAGACCAAGAAATTAGGCAATTGAACCTCAAAAGGGGTAAGAATGTGAACTAGCCAATGAATAATCCTTTCCAAATCTCAATGGTGACAACCTTTAGTCTAGGTGTAAAAACATATTTTGGCAACCAAAACTGGCAAACCAAAAAAAAGTCTACCAGATATTGAGTGGGTGATGACTCATCTTTAATAATAATGATGATAGATATAATTTATTAGTAATACACATGTTTTCTCCTTAATCACTTTTTTATTAGTATCCCCATTTTAAACTGGAGGAAAATGTAAGTCATCGGCCTGAAGTCACACAACTAGTAGGTAGTGAAGTTGGAATTTTGACAATGATCACCACCTCCCATCTTTTTGTACCCCAATATCCCATATGTATTAAGTGCTCAATTAATATTGATTAAGTGGGCAAGCAAATGGTTTTCCCTTCATCAAGACTTCAATATTTCCTAGGTGTGAAGGAGACAATTAAGTCACTTTATCTCTTCTCCTCCCCTCAACCCCCCTCCCACCTCTATGCATAATGTTAAGCACCAGAAAATATAGAGTAAAAACATATTAACACTCTGAGAAGCCAGGCGCGATGGCTAATGCCTACAATCCTAGCACTCTGGGAGTATCACTTGAGGTCAGGAGTTCAAAACCAGCCTGAGCAAAAGTGAGACCCTGTCTCTATAAAAATGGAAAAATTAGCCAGGCATGGTGGTGCGGCGTCTGTAGTCCTAGCTACTCGGAAGGCTGAGGCAGGAGGATCACTTGAGCCCAGGAGTTTGAGGTTGCTGTGAGCTATGATGATATCACTGCTCTTTAGCTGGGGCAACAGAGCAAGACCCTGTCTCAAAACAAAAACAAATACAAACAAAAAAAAACTCTGAGAAATTAATCAAGCACAAGGAAGTACTTTAAAGAGACATATTTACATTAGACAGCCAATGAAATGACCAAAACCACAAATTATATGTATAATGAGTTGGGTGATTTGTACCTTAACATTTACACCATTGTGTGCCATGTAACGACATTTTGGTCAACAGAAGAGTGCATGTACAATGGTGGTCTCATAAGATTATAATACTGTATTTTTACTGTACCTTGTCTGTGTTTGGATATGTTTAGATACACAAATACTTAACCATTGTGCTACAATTGCCTAGAGTATTCAGTGCAGTGACATGCTGTACAAGTTTGTATCCTAGGAGCAGCAGGCTGTCCCATATAGCCTAGGTGTGCAGTAGGATACACCATCTAGGTTTGTGTAAGTGTACTCTGTGACGTTTACACAGTGTCAAAATCACCTTATAACTCATATCTCAGAATATATCCCTGTTGTTAAGTGCTGCATGACTGTATTAATATCTTGCAAATTTTCTTCCATATGTGCACTTTCGTGATCTTTTTTTTTACTATGTTTTGTTTGTTTTTCTTCTTATTTAATTTTTTGAGCAATTGTATTAGCCTTAGACATAAATTGAATTGCACTGGGAGATCCTAGCTACTGGTTAGGATGTCCTGTGTTGACAATTAAAAATGATGAGTCTAGGGTGGGTGTGGTGGCTCTTGCCTGTAATCCCAGCACTCTGGGAGGCTGAGGTGGAAGGATGGCTTGAGCTCAGGAGTTCGAGGTTGCAGAGAGCTACAGTGATGCTACTGCACTCTGGCCCGGGTGACAGAGTGAGACTCTGTCTCATAAAACAAAACAAAACAAAAACTAGGTTTGTGTATCATTCTCATTGCTAAAAAATGATGAGTCTAGTCCCAGAGTGATACAGACAAGCGCCCAACCCCCATTATTAGTAATTTCCAGGAATCTGCTCAGGCCTCTTCCTGCAGGGGCCCACAGCTGGCTGTGGAGCTGTTCAAAGGCCTGCACCAAATTCCACTGCTGGAAAGGAAACCACAAATATCAGAGTGGCACTCCTCGATTAGATGCCTCTCAATCATCTTTTGATCCTGGGATCCTGACACTTTGCCTGTAGTCTTGCCAGAGCCCCAGTGTCTGGCTTTAGGAATACTCCACTCCTCTCCCAAGCCTTTGAATGACAACATTTTTGTTACAGTACTTTAACGCTCTAATAAATTCCTCAGTTGTGGTTAGTGCAACAGACTATTTAGACATAGTCCACAAACTGTTTGGACTGCGGGGGAGTTTCTGGCGTTTGCATTCTCAGACTGGTTGAGGTCGTTTCAGATGGCAGAGGATGTAATATGTCTTTAGGAATAATCTCAAATGGGCTTCTCTAATAAGACGTCATCCAGGAAGCAACC
>NW_012150119.1:2587736-2588616 GCF_000956105.1 Propithecus coquereli | reverse complement strand
AAAATAGTAAAAGTTAAAATAAAGAAAAATTTAGTCCAAAAATATGGGACAGGTGGAAATAAGAAAGTAAGACAATAGTAACTAGTTCAAATATATCCATAATAACAAAAGCTATAAATTGACTACATCCACCTTCCAAAACACAGAGAGTGAGTAGTTAAATTAAGAAAAAAAAATCAAACTCCATCCCATTTGGAAGAGACACAATTAAAACTTAAGAACACAGAAAAGTTCAGAGTAAAATGAGTCAGAAATAGCCACCTACCTCTCTCAATTATTGATAAATCAAATAGACAAAAAATCAATATAATATTTAGATTTGAACAACACAAATTACAAGTTTGAAGTAATGCACATAAATAGAAATCAGCAGTCAACAACCAGAAAATGTACATTCTTCTCAAGCACACATGGTTTATTTTCAGAAACTAATCATGTACCAGGCCATAAAGTAATTCTGAAAAAATTTCAAAGAAGCGGAGTAATAAAATCTGCATTCTCTGGCCACAAATCCAATAAGTTTAATATTTCCACTATTTATGCATTAGAGATTCTCGTGCATGTGCCTCAGGAGATAGGAACAAGAATGTCTTAGCAGTACAAACAAAATTAGAATAATCCAAATGTCTATCAACAGGCAAGTAGTTAAAAACATTATAGTCCATTGCCATTAAGAAATATTAATTAGCAGTGAAAAAATGTATAAACTGGAGTTGCACACAACTGAATATTAAAAAACAAAATTTGTGTAAAAAAATGCATGATCCTGCAACTACAAACATATAGTTCTACATTTATATATAACCTTTTCAGAATTTGATGGCAAATAAAAAATAAACAAAGACATAGAAGATTTGAAAAATACAATCACCAAGCTTGA
>NW_012150119.1:2575732-2577191 GCF_000956105.1 Propithecus coquereli | reverse complement strand
GCCCTCTAATGCTCTTGACAACTTTAAAGCTGTTGCCTGGAGTGATTTCGAGTCCGTGTCAAACCAAATTAAACTGATGCCAGAGCAGTAATAATGCAAGTTCAGCTCTGAATCAGGTGCTATTAGGGACCAGACCTAATTTCTAAGAGTTTACAGACCTGTAGAGCAAGACATATGACACACAACACGTAGTGGGCAATAGAGGGCCATGCAACAAGATATCAAAATAAGGTAAAATAATATTCAGGGTGATCAGTTAAATTTAAATTTCAGATAAACAATGAATAGTTTTTTAGTATAACTACGTCCCATGCAATACCAGGGTGTCCTGCATTTTTATTTGCTAACTCTAGCAGTCTTAAGAAGCAAGAGCTATAGACTGTCAGAGAGGAGAGAAATCCCTTCTCTTGGAAGAATGCAGCCCAGTTCTGCAAGGGTCTGAGGCTATGCATAGAGCTGTCAACTTTCTTGAGTACCTAAACAATGTCTATCTTCCCTTTGTACTGCCGTCTGCACTTGTGGGTAAGATCTAAGTCCTGCTCCGTCTCTGTGCAATGCAGAGCTGAAAAGGGAGGAGGAACAATACGGCTTCTACCTTTGCATTTATGGCTTTTCTTAGTCCACAGGATGTCAGGAGTGGAAGCCATGTATTACTGTAGCAATGAGTTTTTAGTAGCAGCCTGGCTGTAGGACATAGTGCATCAAACCCAGACAGACAGACTTAAATTGTCGTAGGACCTCTACTGAAGCAAGGAGGGAAAAAATGTCCCCAAACTGAGAAGTATCACATTTCTCCTCACAACAGCCAGAGGTCGGGGGATGGTCAAAGGATTTTCTCTGCAGTGAAAACATCACGTTGTACAAGACATCCACAAGGACATCAAGACCTAACAATTTACTTGGATTCTTTGTGCCCCGATACCTTTTCCCATGTGAAGGTTGAAACGAGGAAAGTAGGGCGGACGCTGCGTGGAATCAGAGCCGAAGTGGGGAAGGCACCTGTTCTGTACCTTTGGACACAGACGGAACCCAAGAAGCCCCACAGAACCCTTCAAGTGCTGAGGGAAAGAAGAGACCCCAAGTACTCCTTTTTCTGTCATTTATCTGGCAAAATGGAACTTTTTCCCGGGGTTCCCAGTCCTGCCGTTCCAAAGGGACTACTTGCAGAAGGGCACTAGCTCGTGTAATTTGCCTAACATCAGAAATGCTTCCTTGCCCTTGCAGAGGGACCACCTTCCACCCACAAACGCCTTCTTCACGCCCCTTCCTGCTCTTGTAACCTCTCAGCTAAATTTGAACAGGTTATGGCACTTAGCATCCCTGCAGAATGTTGCATTTCACTCAAATATTTGAATTCACTGGCTTATTTCATTTATGTGATTCTTGCCCTTGGATTTGCCACAGCTGGGATGTTTCCAGTCATTTCAAAGGAGTGCCACAGAATCCTAAGAGAACATTC
>NW_012150119.1:2573052-2575682 GCF_000956105.1 Propithecus coquereli | reverse complement strand
GACAATGATCACCACCTCCCATCTTTTTGTACCCCAATATCCCATATGTATTAAGTGCTCAATTAATATTGATTAAGTGGGCAAGCAAATGGTTTTCCCTTCATCAAGACTTCAATATTTCCTAGGTGTGAAGGAGACAATTAAGTCACTTTATCTCTTCTCCTCCCCTCAACCCCCCTCCCACCTCTATGCATAATGTTAAGCACCAGAAAATATAGAGTAAAAACATATTAACACTCTGAGAAGCCAGGCGCGATGGCTAATGCCTACAATCCTAGCACTCTGGGAGTATCACTTGAGGTCAGGAGTTCAAAACCAGCCTGAGCAAAAGTGAGACCCTGTCTCTATAAAAATGGAAAAATTAGCCAGGCATGGTGGTGCGGCGTCTGTAGTCCTAGCTACTCGGAAGGCTGAGGCAGGAGGATCACTTGAGCCCAGGAGTTTGAGGTTGCTGTGAGCTATGATGATATCACTGCTCTTTAGCTGGGGCAACAGAGCAAGACCCTGTCTCAAAACAAAAACAAATACAAACAAAAAAAAACTCTGAGAAATTAATCAAGCACAAGGAAGTACTTTAAAGAGACATATTTACATTAGACAGCCAATGAAATGACCAAAACCACAAATTATATGTATAATGAGTTGGGTGATTTGTACCTTAACATTTACACCATTGTGTGCCATGTAACGACATTTTGGTCAACAGAAGAGTGCATGTACAATGGTGGTCTCATAAGATTATAATACTGTATTTTTACTGTACCTTGTCTGTGTTTGGATATGTTTAGATACACAAATACTTAACCATTGTGCTACAATTGCCTAGAGTATTCAGTGCAGTGACATGCTGTACAAGTTTGTATCCTAGGAGCAGCAGGCTGTCCCATATAGCCTAGGTGTGCAGTAGGATACACCATCTAGGTTTGTGTAAGTGTACTCTGTGACGTTTACACAGTGTCAAAATCACCTTATAACTCATATCTCAGAATATATCCCTGTTGTTAAGTGCTGCATGACTGTATTAATATCTTGCAAATTTTCTTCCATATGTGCACTTTCGTGATCTTTTTTTTTACTATGTTTTGTTTGTTTTTCTTCTTATTTAATTTTTTGAGCAATTGTATTAGCCTTAGACATAAATTGAATTGCACTGGGAGATCCTAGCTACTGGTTAGGATGTCCTGTGTTGACAATTAAAAATGATGAGTCTAGGGTGGGTGTGGTGGCTCTTGCCTGTAATCCCAGCACTCTGGGAGGCTGAGGTGGAAGGATGGCTTGAGCTCAGGAGTTCGAGGTTGCAGAGAGCTACAGTGATGCTACTGCACTCTGGCCCGGGTGACAGAGTGAGACTCTGTCTCATAAAACAAAACAAAACAAAAACTAGGTTTGTGTATCATTCTCATTGCTAAAAAATGATGAGTCTAGTCCCAGAGTGATACAGACAAGCGCCCAACCCCCATTATTAGTAATTTCCAGGAATCTGCTCAGGCCTCTTCCTGCAGGGGCCCACAGCTGGCTGTGGAGCTGTTCAAAGGCCTGCACCAAATTCCACTGCTGGAAAGGAAACCACAAATATCAGAGTGGCACTCCTCGATTAGATGCCTCTCAATCATCTTTTGATCCTGGGATCCTGACACTTTGCCTGTAGTCTTGCCAGAGCCCCAGTGTCTGGCTTTAGGAATACTCCACTCCTCTCCCAAGCCTTTGAATGACAACATTTTTGTTACAGTACTTTAACGCTCTAATAAATTCCTCAGTTGTGGTTAGTGCAACAGACTATTTAGACATAGTCCACAAACTGTTTGGACTGCGGGGGAGTTTCTGGCGTTTGCATTCTCAGACTGGTTGAGGTCGTTTCAGATGGCAGAGGATGTAATATGTCTTTAGGAATAATCTCAAATGGGCTTCTCTAATAAGACGTCATCCAGGAAGCAACCAGAAAAATCAAGATATTCACTCGGCATAGATGGTGTGTTAGGTCACTTGATGGCTTTTAAGTAAAACTACATTAGTATGATTTTGTCACAGAAAAAAAAAATTGCTCAAGGGAGATTTGCTATGGCAGCAAAGAGGAATTATTAGGCACTGCAGAGAATCAGAACACTTGATTCCAGACCCTGGGAAGATATCATTGCTTGTAGGTTTGTTTTATTTGGCTCGTTTGGCTGGGTTAAGAGGATTTTAGCAGAAGCTCCAGACACTATCTGGGGTCGTGCTATGGCTATTGAGTACTTGAAATGTGGTTAGCTGGGAATAAGAGATTTAACGTTTTATTTTATTTAATGTTAAAACAATTAAATTTAAATGTTAAAAAACTATTTTCAATTCAGTTTCTAAAAACTTTTAAGTATTTTTGATTTAACTTGGGTATGTGAATCTACTTCAATGACATCTCTTCAAATACAAGTACAAATTAAGTATTTCTGCTGAAGCTTAGCACTCAAATTGAGAAGTGCAGTAAATGTATTTAATACACACTAGATTTTAAAGGCTCAGTATGAAATAATGTAAAATGTCTCCTTAATACTTTTCTTCATATTGACTACATGTTAAAAAGACAGTATTTTGAATAAATCAAGTCAAATTAAATATAATTATGTAATACAAATGCTTTTTTGCACCTGTGTAAA
>NW_012150119.1:2568809-2571482 GCF_000956105.1 Propithecus coquereli | reverse complement strand
TATTTCATTTATGTGATTCTTGCCCTTGGATTTGCCACAGCTGGGATGTTTCCAGTCATTTCAAAGGAGTGCCACAGAATCCTAAGAGAACATTCGTTTCGATTTAGAAATGTAATTAGGATATATGAAGTGATTGAGGGTAAGATCATGTTGAAACAGAATCGAACCATTCCAGATGAAGCCATCCTACAAGCTTGATTTTCTGAGTCATTCTAATTACTGCTTTGGTGGCCCGTTGTCATAGCACACGTCAGACTGCAGGCACTTGACTTTTCGTTCTGGAAATGCCTAAAGTGACTAGGCTGCAAACCAAAGAGATTGTGAAACATGCTCAAAGATTTTAAAGCCACATTTCCTCATCCATTTATCCCAAATAAACCTAGAATATGGGTCTGTAGATATTTGAATGTGAATATGAAACACTTCTTCAAGATAAAATTTATATAAATATGTGGATAAATGTATATGAATATTGAGTGTATAAATAAATATTATTAATGGTTTGGTGAGTTTTAAAATATAGAAAGAATCAAAATATACACATGACAACAATGGAATATAAATCAGAGAGGATAAAAGTGTTTAAAGAGTTCAATGGTTTTTGCCTTGTCTGGGAAGAGGATGAAAATACCAATCAATATTAGATTTTGTCAAGGTATAAACAGGTGATGTAATCTATATTGTAACCACTAACTCATCCCCAAGATAAGATAAGAATTAAAATGGAATAAAAAGGACAGGACAAATAGCACATAGTAAAATGGTAGTTTTCAATTCAAATGTATCAATAATCACTAAATGTAAATGGATAAACTGTTTCAATGGAAAATCAAAGATTGTCATACTGGATAACAGCTTGATAATATTTCAGTGAATCCCATCCAATAAGGAAGACATAGAGATGTTTAAAGGAGATGAATGTAGAAAGATATGCCATACAAAACACCAACCAAAAGAAAGTTGGTGCAGCTATATTAATATCAGACTCTTCTTTTAGACAAAAAGTGTTATTAGAGATACAGAGGGGCAATTCATAATGATAAATGTTTCAATTCACCAGAAAGATATAATATAATTCTGGATTTCTATACAACTAATAAGATAACCAAAAATAGATAGAATGAAAATTGGCAAGAATGTAAGGAGAAATATGCAAGTCCACAATCATAGTGGGAAAATAAACACACCTATTTCACTGTCCTAGAACAAGCAGGTCAAGCGTTGATAGGGGTAGAGAATACTGAAGGACACTCACAACAAACTTGATCTAATGGGGATGTATAGACACTGTACCTAGCAACTGCAGGACACCCACTCTTATAAGAATGCGTGGTACATTTACAAAAATCTATCATTTTTGACCCACAAAGCATGTTTCATTAAGTTTTGTTTCTCAGCTATCCTGTCTCTTCCGTATATAATAGCTAGTATTAGATCTATGTCAGAACCTTCCGTTCATTGTAACTTGTTTTCAAATGACTTTGATGCTGTATTCTAGATGATTTTCTTAGTATCATCTTCTATTAATAATTCAATAATTCTTTCTTCAGTTGTGTCAAGACTAGGATTTAATTTGCTTGGTAAGTTTTTAATTTCAAAGATTCTTTTTTATTTCTAGAAACTTATGGGGGTACTCCTTTCAATTGGAAAAAATACATCTGTGCACTACGCAGTCAAATGCAACTCCTCAGGCAGCCCTAACCACATGATAAAGCAGAAGGGGACGTATAGTTTTGTGAGATGGAAGGTGCAGACAGTATCTCAAATAGCCTCTCATAGTACTGTTGTTTCTGGGCAGAATGGGAACACTGAAGATAGCTGAGTAAGAGGTTGTGGATCTAAAGGGGTCTCACCGCTAGGAGGAGAAGACACTATTACGGAAAGTAGCATGGACTGTGCAGCGGAGGCTGGGCGGGATCACAGGAACTTCAGAGGTCCGTGTGGCATAGAGCATTCCAGTGGATGCCACGCTTAGGACAGACGAAGGGTGTGGGTCAGGTGCCTCGCCTCCCCTCCGCACTCCCACGATGTGCAGCTCTCAGGACCTCACTGCCACCAAGGAAGGAGGAGGGTGTGAAAATCAGGATCAGAGTGATTTATATGGAAATGGGTTTTCTGAGAAATGACTAAGTTCAGTTTTCCAGCAGCAGGAGAAATGGCATATTGAGATAAAAACTGAGTTAAATTATAGAAAAGATAAAGCAAGATAAAAATATTTTGCACACACATCTCCAGCTGAGTTTTGTGGATGTGCAAATTTATTCTAGATTCGGAAGCATTTTAGGATAAAAAGGGACGTCCCCTGTCACCATGTGCCACCCAGCATCACAAAGACAATAATCTAAGGCATGCTGGCCTCCAGCGAGATGAAGCATGAAGCAGCTTGTCCAAGGTGGCCCAGCTGTGTTGTAACAGGATAAGGACCCAGACCTGGGACTGCTGTTAAATAACTGTTCAGCTCTGGGCAATCAACTACTTCTAGTTCTGAGATTACATATATTTTACATATATATACACACACATACATAACATATATAAAGGAGTATACTACATATAGACATATATTTATAGACTAGTGGTTCTCAAACTTCAGTAGCATCACAATTTTCTGAGAGTACCTTAAAACACATTTCTGGGCCCCACCCTCCAGTTTCTGACTCTGTAGGTCTGGGG
>NW_012150119.1:2561931-2566149 GCF_000956105.1 Propithecus coquereli | reverse complement strand
ATGTCTTATATGTGCAGAATATATAAAGACAAACAAAAAGACAAATATTTGGATTTTGGGAGCTTATTTTATTATTATTATTAATATTAGTCTAGTGAGCAAGATAGTCATTAAAGGAGTAATGTCTACTGTAACACTACTAGTGTTATCACCACCTAACATGTTTTGAACAGTTACTATGTACAAGGCTTTGGGTAAAGTTCTTGACTTTTATTATGTCATTTAATTCTCATGACAACAGATTGAAGAAGATCTGTTGTTAATTGGATTTACAGATAAGGAAACTGAATGTCCCAGAGGTCAGGTAAACTCCCTGAGCTGGGATTCGAACCCAGCCAAGGGAAGGGCAGGGAGGAGTGCATCCTGGCTGGAGGTGAGAACAGGCCCTGAGGAGGAGAACAGCTTGGTGAATCTGAGGAAAAAAAACCTGTGCTGAAGAATAAGAAAGGAGGGTGGCTAATGGCTGAAGTATTGGAGCCAGATCATGCCCTTGCTGAGAAATTTGCAAATTTGGCTTCCGCAGCGTCATGTTGTTTGTTCTTTACTGCTCTGGAGGCCAATTTTAATTGTGTTATCATGTCTTTAATGTCTTGCAGACCTTCTACAGCCCAGCTTCCTTATCGCGAAAGCAATTCCGTCTTCTTCTCTTTCTCGAATTTCGTTACTCTATCTTAAGTCCCCCTTTATCTCAGCCTATTTGGTCTTTATGATGCGGGCTAGAGATTATGGCATCTTTAAACCAAGTTGAGAAAACTAAACAGTTGTCTGAATTTTCACATGGATTCTGCATTAGATAGTCTTCAGACTGCTTCTTCTTAGCCATCCAAATGCTGTTTCTGTATATTGTTCCAGAGTATTTTTTTAATGCACCCATTTTTAAACTTTGGAAGTGTTGCTCTTTTCACATCCTTGAACAAGATGAGACCCACCCAGGCCCAATTCTCCCGTGCAGATTAGGTGAAAGGCTGGATCTTGGTCTCACTATCTGTACACTGTGTGATGGTAAATCCACTTCCAAACTCTAGAGCTCGTGAGGTATTTTGATGCTCCATCTAATTCCTGGTTTCTGGGAAGTTTTCACACATATTTTTCTACTTTTCTGTGACGGCACCTTTTTCCATTCCTTACTGCTTGGTTCTTGGATTTCTGAACTGATGCAGTACTAGTAAAACAAACCCCCCAGAACGTACAGCTCTTGAGAGCTTTCCTGGTTTTATTCCCACTTACTCTAAGAGATAGTACCTCCCGTAATAGATGAGGCCACTCGCAACCTTCCCCCTGCAGCTCAGCTAGGTTCCTGGTTGTTCATTTGTTTGTTTGTTTTATCTTTACAGAAACATAGAATGAGAGAGACATTAGGAAAAATAAATTTCTTGCCTCATAGAACACATTTTTTTTTTTTTTGAGACAAGAGTCTTGCTCTATCACCTAGGCTAGAGTGCAGTGGTAACATCGTAGCTCACTGCAACCTCAAACTTCTGGGCTCAAGTGATCTTCCGGCCTCAGCCTCCCAAATAGCTGGGACTACAGGTGTGCACCACCATGCCTGGCTAATTTTTCTATTTTTTGTAGAGATGGGGTCTCACTCTTGCTCAGGCTGGCCTCGAACTCCTGACCTCAAGAGATCGTCCTGCCTCGGCCTCCCAGAGTGCTAAGCTAAGATTACAGGTGTGAGCCACTACGCCTGGCCTGTAGGACACATTTAATGGCTTCAGAGGAGTTCTTGCTCTATTTTCTCATTAGTTTAGGTGATGGGTCTCTGAGACATGAAGCAGATACTGGGAGGCCAGGGGTGAATAAAAGCATCTTCTAGTTTTTTGTAAAGATAACACTGTTTCATAAATTTGGGTTTGCCTTAAGCTGAAGCCTGGGTAGAGATTTTCTCAGTCCATCTCTATCTGTTTTACAAATAAGACAGTTGACACTAGAGTCTCTCATCTTTCCTCTTGTCAAGTTTGTTTTTCGGTGTCGTTCTGAATTATTATCTTTATTCGGGTATTCATAGGAGTCTGCAAGTCTTCCACCATTTTCTCCACATGACATATTGTAGTAAATATTTGCATTTGACAAGAGCAAAAAGAATGCTTTTTAGGGACTCATACTTAACTTCTAATTCTTTGTATTATTAAAAGGAAAGAAAAAAAAGAAACCATTCCAGTGCCACGGATGAGCAAGACTCGATCAATGCAACTTGGATGGACAGCACCTCCTCGTCGTGATCTGGTCAAAGATAACAACTCCAGAGTATTTTGTCCAACCTAAATTTGTGAACGAATTGAGTAATTATAAAAATATGATTTCTTAATGTTTACAAATGTGATTTATTCCTCCATTTTTCACTGCTACTTTTCAGACTCAGAAAAATCAATGTGGAGCGACACATCTGACCCTATTTCTTTCCAGCCAGTGATCATGTCCAATGATTGATCGCTATTGCAGCTCTTTACATTTTTATAGTTTTGGTTTTTGAATACCTGCAGTTTTCTGCCCTAAGTCTCCTTTTTTTGTCCACCCTACTCTTGTTCCCTGGTTTTAGCTGCTTTTCTGACCTCGAGTGTCCCTTTTGCAACTCCTGACTTCCTCCGAGTCTCTTCAGCTGAAATCTGAAGGAAATAAGCAAGTGAGTCAGAAATCACTTCTTGTCAAACATGGTGCCAGAAAATAAGCAGCGTTGTGCTCAGCGAGAAGGCATTCACCCTTTCTTCACTTCTTGCAACTTGGAAGTAAATCCTTCTCCTTCTCCTCTTAGAATTTAAGTCCCACATTTCTCTTCCAAAATAGAATAGGACCAGGAAGAACATACAAATGTTGGATACTCAGTCACAGTAACATATCATATTTATCACCTTTAATGTCCCCTTAATGTCTTTGTGTCTTGTCTTTCTGATTTAGCTATGACTCCACTAGTAAAAGTTATATGACTCATGTCCAATTCCACATTTAGCAAAATTTCTAAAGCTTTGTTAGTGTGCAGGGCAATGAATATGAAATGAGGTCTACATTCTTTATTTGGATTAAGTTTAAAGCTTTTCAAATAACACCATTTGAAAATGTCATAGCACGACAAACCAGCCATCCCCACGGGAGGGGACCTACCACAGGGTACAGGACATAGGGATAAAATACGCTGTTTATCTTTCTATCTTGGAACTGCCTTCTACTCACTGCCCCGTGAACCCTGCCCCCAACATTTTTATATATGAATGAAATAAAGTTAAAAATTAACATTAAGGGGAATTTTCAGGTGGAAGATAATCTAGAGAAGAAGGCTAAAATGTAGTGACTAATATGAGATAGAACAGGTCAGGGTTCAACTAACTACAGCCCAAGGACCCAATTTGACCTATTTTTGTAAATAAAGTTTTATTGGAACATAGCCACACTCATTCACGTACATATTGTCTGCAACTGCTTTCCCGCTGCAATGGCAGAGTTGAGTAGCTCCAACAGCCTAAAATATTTACTACCCGTTCCTTTACAGAAAAAGGTTGCCGGTCCCTGGTGTAAGTGATTGTTGATTTCTGCCCAGAATCCATTCCTCTTGTTCTCCTTCCTAACGGGATCTTGATTTGTCTGTGTTCCCGCCCCTCCCCCATGTAGCCCAGGAGTTCCAAGGGAGACTCACCATCCCCCATCGGTGGGGGTGGACCCGACCTGTCCAAAGGTGTTCCCATGAAGCTTGCCGCTACACTAATTGGAACAGGAGCTCAGGTCTCAGCCAGTCTGCACATGGAAATCCCCCAACCACGAGGATTGTTTCAAAAATGGGTATGGGATCTAATTTGAATCATATGAGCAAAAGACGGCTCAAGGTTTCTGGGAAAGAAGTTTCTCTGCTTTTAATAGGGACCCACTAGAAGAAACACTCTCTCCTCTCCTGGGTGGTATTGTGTGTGCTACTGTAGCCATTTTGCCATCAGGAGGAAACATAGCCAGCACAGAGGAGGGTACAGCTGAGATAAATGCAGAGAACTAGATCTGGAATCCAGATTCAGCTAACCTGGGACACTGCATTACTTCTGGATTTCCAATGACTTGGAAGTCGATTAACTTAATTATTCTTTTTTTTTTTTTTGAGACAGAGTCTCACTCTGTTGCCCGGGTTAGAGTGCCGTGGTGTCAGCCTAGCTCACAGCAACCTCCAACTCCTGGGCTCAAGCGATCCTCCTGCCTCAGCCTCCCGAGTAGCTGGGATTACGGGCATGTGCCACCATGCCT
>NW_012150119.1:2561063-2561881 GCF_000956105.1 Propithecus coquereli | reverse complement strand
TATTATTTTCGAATTATTGGAATTAAGAAACTTGAATCTTTATAGTGACACTAATATTAATATAAGTAAAATGTTTAATGTGCTTTTACATTTTCTTCTCTCCAGTCACACCCTGGTCTTTGTTAATGTATTATGGCTTTATATATCTAGATTATTCCTATCATTTTTCATTAAAATAGTTTATCTCCTTTGATGAGGACAATAGCTGTTCACATGCAGTTTTATGACAGGTTTATGGTTATTTGGATCTCTCTTAATTTTAACTTGTTTCAGTGCACACTGCCAATATTTTTATGACTATTTTCCCAGCTTCAGACATTTAATTTTGATTTCTCAGTTGGTTGTGATACTTCTTCAAGAAACTTTTCTTCCGCAAAGAGTACATGCCTTAATATTTTCCAAGTCTTCTCTGTTTGAGAATGTATTTCGGTTGCCTTCACATGTAAAAGACAGCTTAACCACATAAAATTCTTGGATCACAACCTTTTCCTATGGAAATTGCTTTTAGGTTCTCCACTGTCTTCTGGCATTTAAGGCTGCACCAAAGAAGTTTGACATCAGCCTAATTTTTACTTATTAACTCATGTGTTAATTTTTTTCTTATTTTTTCCTCATATAGAAGTTTACATTTTCTTCATCTGTGTAATTGAAGAGTTTCTATACTGTGTCTTGGTGTGAATTTGAGTGAAATACAGTGAGCCTTGTTCTGTACAGACAACTCTTTCATTTGCCCAAAAGGTGTCTTTCCATGGTTAACAATAGTGTATACTTGAAATTTGCTAAGAGGGTAGATCTTGAGTGTTTTCATCACCAAAAAA
>NW_012150119.1:2488849-2556848 GCF_000956105.1 Propithecus coquereli | reverse complement strand
CGAGCCACCACACCCAGCCAATTTAATTATTCTTAAGCCAGTTTGAGTACTAGGTTTTCTGTTATCTGCCACATAATCATTTCTAACCAATAGCAATATTCCCACTCAATTTGTCTCATTAAAAAAGTATCATAGGATTTTGTGTTAGCCTTATTTATTTGTAGGCCTAAAAGTTTCCTTACATCTAGGCAGGACTACCTTCCTTTCCTCCTACCAGTATCTTCTAGTAGCTGCCTCTTTGAGTCATTTGCTCATCAATTTGTTTAAAGAAGGAAACCCAAGCTCTCAAAACTCAGGGCTCATGGTGGTCACCATTCTTTGGGATACCCTTAGGTATTTTTTACTCCATCAAAGTTCTTGCCTCTACCATTCCTGGATTAGAGGGCAGAATCTGTGCCTGACATTTCATTGCAACTCTTCATTATCCTCCTACTTACTGTCCTCGGAAAAGTCCAACATTGTTAATATGATTTATAAGACCCTCTACACTCTGTGCTCTGCCCACTGTCCCAGTCTCATCCTGGACCACTGATTTTGTCCTTCCCATTCTACTTTCTGATCAAAGTATCTTTCTATTAGTTTCTCTAAGGAGCCATATCCTTTTGCCTGTCCAACATGAAGACACATTGTTCTCTTTGCCTGGAATATTCTTCTTTCCAAATTTTACCTACATCATTCTTGTTCATCCTTCAAGTCTCAGTCCAAGGGTTGCTTCCTCAAAGATGACTTAACTAACTCCAAGACTCGTTGAACTCCCCCATGACATGTTCCTATCCACCATGTACTTCCTACGTTATAGCATCCCTCTTACTTATAGCTATTTATTCCAAATCTGTATTCAAAAGTACATTGTCAGCTCCACAAGGATGAGATCAGGTCTTTTTTATTCACTGCAAGGTCCCAAGTCCTTAGCACCATGTCTGACACAGAGCTGATCCTTAGTATATATGGCTCCTAACTAAATAAATAGTTTTGACCATTTTCAAAGTTGAAGTTATAGAAACCACCCATGTTTAAAGGCAGAGTACACTTCTAATGACTCATGTCTAGTGACTTGAAGAGAATGTTGGATAAACACTAATAAATTCTTATTCTCTGACTCTGTTTTCTAGTAAACATGCAGAACATCAGTCTTACAATCTGACATTGATTTCTATATTAAAATATAGCAAGCTTTAAACCAGGCCCTCAGAATATGCTATTTATAACTTCTAAACTTCTACAAAATATGTTTTATTAGTCTCACTCTGCTGATGAGAAAACTGAGATCTAAAGAGGATAAGTAACTTGCTGATTATGTGTGAATCTATAGCTGAAAACATCACCACCACCATCCCTCCATGTTGACTTTCAAGTCTATGTGAGTGAAGAGTTCGTGACCACTTGGGTTACCATGACTCTAGATCTCAACTCTGTGCATGATTGTGTGTGTGCATGCATGTGTGCAAACATATGTGCACACACATGCTGCTATGGACTGCATTGTGTCCCCCACCAAATTTACATGTTGAAGCCCTAACCCCCAATATTACAGTATTTGAAGATGAAGTCTTTGGGAAGTAGTTAGGTTTAGATGAGGTCAGGAGGGTGGGGACCTCATGGTGGAATTAGTGCCCTTACAAGAAGAGATACCAGAGAACTCTCCCTCTCTCTCTCTGACATGTGAGGACAAAGTGAAAAGGTAGCCATCTGCAAGCCAGGAAGACAGCCCTCACCGGAACCTGGTTATACTGGCACTCTGATCTCAAACTTACAGCCTCCAGAACTGCGAGAGAATAAATTTCTATTGCTTAAGCTGCCCAGGCTATGGTATTTTGTTATGGCAACCCAAGCTGACTAAAACACCTGCATGCATGTGTTTTACCTCCATCCCATCTCCAAGGTATCACTTAAATTTCTTAGCTCCTTTCTCCACTTCCATTGTCACCACCCCAGTTCAACCTTCATCATCTCTCTGAGACAAGTGCAATCACCCTCCTCTCCTCTCCTCTCCTTTGGATCACCACACAGCAGCCAGGGAGGCCATTATAGGTCATAAATCTGATATTGTTAACCCCATGCCTAAAACATTTCAAAGACGTCTCATCACTCTTAGAGAAAAAAATTCCTAAGATCTATCCCAATAAAATTATCAAAGATATGGACTAAAATTCTAGAATAAACACCAATATTCCAGCCTAAAAATTGCTCAAGTGCATTCAGAAAACAGAGCATCACTCATCTTTATATCAACTTAATTTCATAAGATGTTTGGATTGAAAACTTATAAAAATTTCTGAGTTTTATTGATCAGAAATACAGTGGCTATCTTAGTTTTAGCCTAAGCTGCATTGAACCCCAGAGCTCATGTATGTCAGGACGTTTACCTGTGGGTCACCCAGATGTCAGTTTGCCTGAGGATAGGAAAAGCCCTTTGAGTGACAGGTCATTTGAAGGAAAAGATAAAATAGGGAAATAGGCTTCTTTCATAAATTTTTTTTTCAATGTGCTAAGTGAGGACAAGGCCTCCAGCAACAGGGCCATTGTGAGGTTAGCAGAGTCTCTGTCATGCAGCCAAGCCAAGTCTTTCATTAGTCCTATGTCTGAGTCCTTTCTAGGATAGGAGGACAATAAATGAAAACTGAATGAGCCAGTCCAATAAAACCTTTTAAGAGAATAGGTCAAAAATAGTATTAGATCAGGTCCCTGCCAACAGAGTGTAACCCAAAGGAGAGCTAGCCCTCCCCTCCACTTCATTATGTACCCTGGGCAGTGCTGGCACCTTGAGCAAGGAGGAAGTGGTATTGCAGGCGTTGCTTGTGCGTGGTAGGGTATCAGCACTGTGAAAATCGTGACATCCCGTAGAGGGTGGGTAGAAGATAGTGGGACACAGCCAGAAATAAAAGCACCGGGCAGCAAGGGCAGGCACAGAGACATGGGGCTAGAAGGCAGAACGAGAAGGAAAGGCAAGCTCCAGGTGGCAACAGATCAGACAGCCAACCTGTTTAGGAAAACATGTGAGAGACACCACCATCCATACTTGGAGTGGATTGTCTAGGATCCGAAGCCTTGGGTGGGTACAAAGATGGCAGAAAGAAGGAATTGAATATGAGTTTAAAAAAGAAAAACCTGTCTTTACTTCTAGTTGGGTTAATAAAGGAGTTGTCCACATGGTAAGGGATGATCGTGGGAAGAGATCCAAAAGAGCAGACGTGGACAATGTCTCCCTTCCCTTTAAAAATCAAATGCTTCCTTAGAATACTGATGTCTTCAGTGTGTGATGTTTTAATAGAATAATCTTAATAATGTAATAAAGCTATTTAAATCAAATAGCTGATAACCCAATCCAAGGAAGTGGGATTTGTAATTAGAGTAGGAATGAGAAGCGTGAGTGCAATTGAAAGGACAGGCCTGAGGGGATTTTTATACATCCCAAGAGACATAAAGGGAAGCTGAATTTCCACGGAGAAGCATGGGTGAGAAGCCCACAGACAGAAGCAGAGGGCTGGATTGTGCTTGCTTTGTAATTTTAATTAAAACAGCAGTGGCAACCGATACGAAACAGTCATGCCTTCCTCTAGATGGATTTGTGAAAAAGGAGTTTTACAGCAACGTCCAGTATAACTTGGTTGCCTAAATACCGTATGAACTATTAGTTACGTTGAACTCTGTTCAACATTCCTGGAGAATTTTCATTCACATAACAAAAACACGAGCTGTGACATGGGTGATATGACAACCCAGCAAACCCCATTGGATCGGAGAGCCTGGACTTCAATCGGCCAGAGGAAAATCTTTGAAAAATTAGACAGGGATTTGGTGATGTACGAATTCGACTGATGTGACAGATTTATGTGTCTTATAATGATGCGTGGTTTTGACTGTAACACGAAATGCCAGACCATGAGTGTTTGGAGACCACCAGCATCGGAGAGGCCTCTCTAGGAGGCTGCCACATTATTTATGTTAAGTCTGTTTTTGCACATTGAGCAGTTTCATTTTCAAAGTGAAGACCAGGATCCTTGACTTCTAAACCAGAATACAGCACTGACCCCAGGGACACTGCTGTCTCAACACACCCAGCCTTCGCCGACTCGACGGTTGGATTTGGGCAGAAGATGCACCACACACTGTTTGCTTGCAGTTGTTTGACTTTGTTTTATTTACAAATCATAAGCACATTTGGGCTGCTGAGCACAGCTCTCACTAGGGCTCTTGCCAGCCCAGAGCAGATGGAGACACAGATCAGGCGCTGTCTCACTTCTCCTACACATGGCCACACAGAGGGTTTTGTGTCTCGGGTCCCTTGTGTCCTGTACATAGCTAATGTCTCCTCATGTGTGCACTGGGCCTACGAGAAGCCAATGCCCTCCACTTTGCGGCTGGAAGTAGAGCATCTCTGGACCATGGAGGAATTTATGCCAGATGTCTGTGGTTCTCCTTCCCTTCAGCTTCCTGATTATTCCTGAACTATCAGGCCATTCAAATGTTATGTATTTTATTTTCTGTTCATTTCTGCTTTACCACTAAAAATTTGTACTTACCTTTCCTGAGAAGTGTAAGTATTCCTCTCTCAGTAGAAATTCCAAGACTTTGATTTGCTTTAATTAATTCCATTGTCCCAAATAGAAAATCTTGTACAGTGACTTTTTTCCTACTGGCTTTGTGTTTTTAAGTCACCTTTATTAAGGTGTCAATTACATACAATAAAATGCACCCATCTATAGTGTACAGTGTGATGAGTGTTGACAGATATACGCACCCGTGAAACTATCACCACAATCAAAATACAAAACATTTCCAACATCCCCATGAAGTTCCCATTTCCCTTTGCAGGCAACTACTGGTCTCTTTGTTGTTGCTATGGAGTACATTTATCTTCTCTACTGTGTCCTGTAAGTGGAATCATACAATGCACATTCTTTGTGTCTGGCTTCTTTCACTGAACATAGTGTTTTTGAGATTCATCCATATTTTTGCATTTATCAGTAGTTCATTTTAATTGCTAAGTAGTACTCTATTGTATGAATATGGAATAATTTGTTTATTCTTTAACCTGTGGATGCATAACTGGGTTGTTTACAATTTGGGGTTATTATGCATAAAGCTGCTAAGAACATTTGTGAACAAGTATTTTTAATGGACTTTTCCATTTCCCTTGGGTAAATGCCTAGGAGGAGGATTGCTGGTTCATGTAGTGGCTGTTTATTTAACTTTATGAGAAACTCCAAACAGATTTGCAAAGTGGTTACGCCATTTGGCACTCCTTTCAGCCACATGTGTGCTTCAGTTGTGCCACATGTTCACCAACACCTGTTTAATAAGTTTACAGCAAGATGTTTTTAAATGCCAGAACTTGTATATGTATGAATGGTTCCTCTTTAATATTTAATTGTTATCAATTTCTATCCTTAGGTTTGTACTTAATAAATGTTACAGTTGCATTTTTAAAAATAAATGCTTTGTTATTTAAATTTGATATATTTTAAAACTTTGTTGTTGTTTGTGTTGTTCATGGTGTTGTTTTTTGTTGTTGTACGTGTACTCTGAAAGTACACATACACCCTAGTCCAGAATTTCTAACTTCGGTTTGTGAAGAGGCTTGGCGTGCCCTCAAGTTTCGTTCTCTCACGTATCCAAGTGCCTAGAGAACAGTGGTTGGAACACAGTAGGTTCTCAATAATAATTTGTTGAACACATGAATGAATGAATCTTCTGAAAAGTTATACCTTGAAAGGTGTCATACTGTTGTAAAGTACAATTAGACAGTTACCTAAAATACCTGTCTGACAAGTCCAACCATTTGGAACATAGTTAAGAACCAGGAAGAAAAACAAACAAACAAAAAACAAACCAAAATTTAAAAAATAAATTTAAAATAACATCAGATGTAGCCAAAGCAGATGTCATATTTTCTTATGTTTTAATTGTAAGAGACCCGTCAGACTGTTAGTTTGTAGATAGTTTACTCTAGATTTTTGTATTATTTTTAAAAACCAGTTTTTTGGGAAATAATTGACATTTTAACAGTAGTAAGCCTTCTAAGCCATGAATATGACAAATATCTCTATTTTCAACAATGTCTTGCAGTTTTTAGTACAGAAATCTTGCATACTTTTCATTGAATTTTCTCTTTTTTTTTAAGATTATATAAGTGCACAATCTCTCTCTCCTTTTTTTATTTCAGCATATTATGGGGGAACAGATGTTTAGGTTACATATGTTGCCCTTGCCCCCGCCCCCCAAGTCCGAGCTTCAAGTGTGTCCATCCCGGATGGGATGCGCATCGCACTCACTGTTTGAGCATATGCCCGTCCCCTCCTTCCCCCTCCCCCCTCCCCCTGCCCAACATCCAATAAATGTTATTCTTATATGTGCACTTAAGTGTTGATCAGTTAATACCAATTTGATGGTGAGTACATGTGGTGCTTGTTTTTCCATTCTGGGGATACTTCACTTAGTAGGTTGTGTTCTAGCTCCTTCCAGGAGAATACAAGAAGTGCTATATCACCATTGTTTCTTAAAGCTGAATACTACTCCATGGTATACATAGACCACATTTTATTAATCCACTCATGTATTGATGGGCACTTGGTTTGTTTCCACATCTTTGTAATTGTGAATTGTGCTGCTATGAATTTCTTATTATTTATGTTTTTGATGCTATTGTAATGGTATTTTAAAAATTCATTTATTGTTTGTTCATTGTTGTTTTATAGATAGACAATGGATTTTGGCATAGTGACCATGTGTCTTGAAAATTTGTTAAGTTTATTTAATTGTTCTTAGATTTTTCATGGACTACTTTGGATTTTCTATATACGGAATTATGTTATCTGAAAATAAAGAGTTTTACATCTTATTTTTCAATATTATGTCTTTTGTGTCTTGCCTTCTGTACTGCACTGAGTGGGACCTCAATCATGGTGTTTGGTAGAGGTGGTGAAAGTGGACACTGTCACTGCGCCACCGATCCCAGGGAACAGCATTCAGTACTTCGCCAGCAGATGCAAGTCCTCCTTCACGTTTTCCCTGGGTGCTGCTTACAAAATTGAGGAAGTTCCCTTCTATTCCTAGCTCACTGAGAGTTTTTATCATAACTGGATGTTGAGATTTGTCAAATGCTATGTTCCCACCTATCGAAATGACCATTTGATTTTCTCTATTTTTTCTGTTTCATCCATTTCTTCTTTTAGCTTTATCATTTTATTCCTTCTGCTTGTTCTGGCTTAATTTGTTCTTCCTCTTCTAGTTCTTCAAGATGAGAATTTAGACAATTGATTTTAAATCTTTCCACCATTCTAACATAATTAGTTAAAGCTGTAATTTTCTCTATATGTACTAAAGTAAGAATACCATGAATGTATTGTGCTATCATTATCATTCATTCAAAATATTTTCTCATTTCTCTTGTGATCTTTTTTGGTCTGTGGATTATTTAAGAGTGCTCATTTAACTTTTATATGATTTAGCATTATGCAGTTATAATTTCTTCCTTGATTTCTCATTTAATTCCATCGTGGTCAGAGACCATACTCTGAATGATGTCAGTCCTTCTGAACATACTGGCGCTTGACTTACAGCCTAGCACATGCTTTATCTTGGGAAATCTTCCATTGTGTACTAAGAAGAATATATATTCCATTGTTATTAGGGTAGAGTTCTACAAATGTTAATTAAGTTAATTTGGTTGATAGACTTATTTTGATCTTCTATATTCTTATTGATATTTTTGTGTATCATATTCCATAATTACTGAGAGAGGAATGTGAAAATCTTCAACTATGCCAGTGAGTTTTTCTATTTCCCCTTGTAGTTCTGTCAAAGTTTTTTTGTGATTTTTTTAAATTTCAAAATACTAAGGAGGTACAAATGCTTTAGGTTACATGGTTCATTTTTTAATGCTTGAGTCCTGGCTATAGGTGTGCCCATCACCCAAATAGTGTTCATTGTATCTATTAAGTGGGATTTTATCCTCCCCTCCTCCCCCATCCCCTTCCCTGGCTTGATTTCCACTGAGTTTCACTTCCCTCTGTACATGTGTGCCCATCTGTTAGTTCCAATTTAACAGTGAGTACATGCGGTGTTCGCTTTTCCATTCTTGAGATACTTTGGAGAATGGTCGCCAGTTCCATCCAGATTATTGAAAAACGTATTAATTCATCTTTTTTATGGCTGAGTAGTACTCCATGGTGTACATATACCACATTTTACTAATCCACTCACGAATCGATGGGCACTTCGGTTAATTCCACATCTTTGCAGTTGTGAATTGTGCCGCAATAAACATTCATCTGCATGTGTCTTTTTGATGAAAAGTCTTCTTTTCCTTTGGGTAGATACCCAATAGTGGGATTGCTGGATCAAATGATAGGTCTACTTTTAGTTCTGTGAGGAATCTCCATACTGTTTTCCATAAGGGTTATACTAATTTGCAGTCCCACCAGCAGTGTACAAGCGTTCCTTTCTCTCTGCATCCATGCCAACATCTATTGTTTTTGGATTTTTTTAGTGAAAGCCATTTTAATTGGGGTAAGGTGATATCTCATTGTGGTTTTAATTTACATTTCCCTGATGATTAACAATGTTGAGTATTTTTTCATGTTTATTGGCCATTTGTCTACCTTCTTTTGAGAAGCTTCTATTCATGTCTTTTGCCCACCTTTTAATAGGGTTGTTTCAGGTTCTTTATAAATTCTGGATATTAGCCCTTTATTGGATGTGTAGCTTGTCAATATTTTCTCCCATTCTGTAGGTTGTCTGTAGCTTTTTAGTTTAATGAAATCCTATTTATTAATTAGTTCTGTCAAGTGTTGCATTTTTTTTTAAAAGCAAGGTGTTTAGGTGTGTAACCATTTAGAATTGTCATGTCTTCTTTATGAATTGCTATGGCCGTTTATAGAAATAAGAAAACTGACACTCAAGTTAAATAAATTTTTAGTAGCACGGAGTGAACTTAGGAGCACCTGGTTCTCACCAGGAGAATATATAATTATCAAGGGATAAAAAGAAGACATTATATTTTGAATTTGGATGCCCCAGTCTTTTCTCACAAAAACCTCTGTTTAGTAGAGAAAGAATGCTTGTGATGAGCGGTTAAAAAACTGGCATATAAGAACTAGTCTATTACATTAAACAAAATTACAAAATCTGACTTATCTGACCATTTATTCTTTATTCTTATGGCACTGGAAAAATGTCACACTTAAGAAGGGTGATAGAATTAGTTTTTGCCTTCAAGTCCTTCGTTATCCAAAGTCTTCATTCTTCAAGCTTTCTTGTTCATTGAAAGGGGTCAAATGAAAAACTGCTTTGCATTTATGCATAAAAAAGCATAAGCAATATCCGTCCACTCTAAAACTTCAAATGATGGCAGATAACTAGCTAAGACATAATTGAGTCTTGTCAAAATCTACAAGTTGATAGCCTCTGCTTGTGTTTCCAAGGTTTTTGCTTAAAGGAATGTGCCTGATAAAAAGCCACACTCAACATGGGTTTTGTTTGCAGGTATCTATATTGATATTTACATAAACACAAGAACGTGCAAGAATACAGATGTACAAAGTGCACCACAAGCTAGGTTGGAAGTGAGATATATAATTAGCCAGAACATATCAAAGTTAACTCAAGTGGGAGGTATGGGAGTATTGGGAGTTTTAATATAAAAATTTTTAAGAACCAATGGAAATTTCAATATTTTTGCTGCCAGGAAAGATCCATCATTGTTAATTATGATAAGGACTGGTAAGTATGTTAGGAAACAGCCTCATTTGTAAAACATGCCAGTGTCTCTGCTTTTCTGTCTTCTGTCTTTGAGAGCACATTTGCAAACAATTGCAAAAAATTCACAAATACAGAGAAATTAAACAGCACAATCTATGGGTCAAAGAAGAAATCATAAGAGAAATTACAAAATACTTAGGGATGAATGAAAACAAAAACGCAACATACCAACATTACAGCATGCAGTGAAAGGAATACTCAGAAGGAAATTTATAGCTGTAAACACCTGCATTTAAAAAGAAAAAAAATCTCTCAAATCAATAGCCTCCTTTACACTGAGGAACTAGAAAAAAAAGAGAGAAAACTAAACCTGAAGCAAACAGAAGGAGAAAAATAATAAAGATTAGAATGGAAATAAATTGAGAAAAGAAAAACAGTAGTTTTCTGTTTATTTGGTTTTGGTTCTTTAGAAAGATCAACAAAATTTACAAACCTTTAGTATGACTAATAAAAAAAAAGAGAGAAAACATAAGTAACTGGAATCATATATGAAAGTGGGGACATTACTACAGACCTTACAAAAATAAAAAGGATTACAAAAGAATACTATAAAAATAGTATATCAACAAATTAGACAATCTAGATGAAATTCACAAATTTCTAGAAACATGAAAGTTACCAAAATTGAGTCAAGAAGAAATAGAAAATCTAAAGAAATCTATAATAAGGAAAGAGATAATATCAATAATCAAAAACTTCCCAAGAAAGAAGGTCCATGACTAGATGACTTTAGTGCTGAATTCTGCAAACATCTAAAGAAGAGTTAACATCAATTCTTTTCAACTCTTCCAAAAAATTAGAAAAGCAGGGACCACTGCTTGACTTATTCTATGAGGTTAGTATTACCCTGTGTCACCCTAAAATTCATATATTGAAGTCTCAACACCCAATACCTCAGAATATAATTATATTTAGAGAGAAGGTCTTTAAAGAGGTGATTAAGTTAAGGTGAGGTTCTTAAGGTGAGGTCCTAATCCAACATGACTGGTGCTTTCGTAAGAGAAAGAGACACCAGGGATGCGTGTGCACAGAGCAAGAACCATGTGAGGAGCAGCCACCTGCTGCCAAGGAGAGAGACCTCAGAAGAAACCAACCCTGTTGGCACCTTGATCTTGGACTTCCAGGTTCCATAACTATGAGAAAATAAATTTCTATTATTTAAGTCACCAAGCCTGTGGCATTTTGTTACTGTAGTCCTAGCAAACTAATACATCCTGGTACCAAAGCCATAAAAGATATTACAAATGAAGAACATTAAAGACCAATATTCCTCATAAATATAAATGCAAAAATCCTCAAGAAAACACTGGCAAAGTGAATTCAGCAGCAAATAAAAGTGGTATACACCATGACCAAGTGAGTTTTATCCCAGGAATTCATGGGTGGTTCAACATAAGAAAAATCCATGTATTATAACAAATTAATAGAACAAAGAAAAATAGGACTAATGGAACCACATGATCACTCCAATTGACACAGACAAAGCACTTGACAAACTCCAATACCCTCTCATGATAGAAAACACTCAGAACTCAGTAATTAGAGAAAATTCCTCAACGTGATAAAGGCATCTATGAAAAACCCATAGCTAACATTATACCTAATGATGAAAGACTAAGCTTTTCCTGTAAGATCAGAAACAAGAATGCCAATTATCATCACTGCTCTCTCTAGAAGTTCTAGACAGACCAAGTAGACAAAAAAATAAATAAAAAGAAAGGAAGAAGTAAAACTATCTCCATTCATAGATGATATGACATTATATAGAGAAAATCCAAAAAAAAAAATCCACAAAAAACTAAGCCTACTAACTAGTAAACAAATTAAGCAAAAATGCAGAGTATGAGATCAACAATACATGAAAATACGTTGTGCTTTTACATAGCAGCAATGACCAATCCAAAAATGAAATTAAGAAAACAGTGCTATTTACTATAGTATTCAAAAGAATAAAACACATAGGAAAAAATTTAACCAGGGTGATTAAACATTTGTAGACTGAAAACTACAAAACATTGCTGAAAGAAATTAAAGAATAAATAAATAAGTGTAAAGATATTTTGTGTTCATGGATTGGAAGACTCAATATTGCTAAGAGGGCAATACTACCCAAAGAGATATGAAGATTTAATGTAATTTTTATTAAGGTTTGAATGGCTTTTTTTTTTCTTTACAGAAAAGGAAAAGCAGAACCCTTAATAGCCAAAATAATCTTAAAAAAGAAAAACAAAGTGGGAGAAATCACACTTTCTGATTTCGAAACTGACTACAAAGCTACAGTAATCAAAACAGTACAGCACTGGCATAAGGACAGACATATAGACCAATGGAATATAATCAAGAGTCCAGAAATAAACCTATATATATTTTGCCAATTGATATCCAACAAGGACGCCAAGACCATTCAATGAGAAAAGCACAGTCTCTTCAGCAAATGGTGCTTTGATAACTGGATATCCACAGACAATAGGATGAAGCTGGACCTATGTCTCACACCATATACAAAAATTAATTCAAAATGGGTCCATAAGCTAAATATAAAAGCTAAAACCATAAAACTCTTAGAAGAAAACTTAGGGGTAGATCTGTATAACTTTCAATTTGGCAGTGAATTCTTATTTATGACACCAAAAACAGGAGCAACTAAAGAAAAACTGCATAAACTGGACTTCACCAAAATTAATAACTTTTGTTCATCAAGGGACATTATCAAGAAAGAAAAAAGACAATCTACAGACTGGGAGAAAAATTTGCAAATCATATATCTCATAAGAATCTAGTATCCAAAAATATATAAAGAACACATACACCTCAACAACAAAAAGACAAACAGCCAAATGGGCAAGGAACTAAATAGACATTTCTCTAAAGATATGAAAATGGCCAACAAGCACAGGAAAAGGTGTTTAACATCATTAGTTATTAGGGAAATGCAAATTAAAAACTTCAATGAGATACCACTCCATACTCACTAGGATTTCTATAATTTAAAAAAAAATAAGGAAAATCCATAAGTGTCGGTGAGGTTGTGGAGAAATTGGAAACCTTGTACATTGCCAGTCGGAATGCAAAATGGTGGAGCCACTGTGGAAAACAGCTTTTTATTTCCTCACAAAATTAAACATAGAATGGCCACATGACCAGCAATTCCACTTCTAGGTATACATCCAAAAGAATTGAAAACAAGTACTCAAAAAAAAAAAAAAAAAAAAAAAAATGAACATGCATATTCTTATCAGCACTATTTATAATGACCAAAAGATGAAAATAGTCCAAATGTTTATCAATTGATGAATGGGCAAAGAAATTTTGGTTTATACATGGAATATTGGAATATGTGAAATAATAGAATCTTATTCAGCCTTAAAATGGAAAGCAAGTACTATGCATGCTATAATACGGAAAAACCTCAAAAACATTATGCTTAAACAAGCCAGACAAAAAACTCACATATTATATGATGCCATTTATATGAAATATTCAGAATAGATAAATCCAAAGAAATAAAAGGCTGATTAGTGGTTGCCAGGACCTGTAAGGAGGGGGGATTGGGAGAAACTGCTTAATAGGAAAGGGCTTTATTTTGGAATCATTAAAATGTTTAGGAACAAGATAAACATATTGGTTGCACAACATTGTAAATGCATGAAATGCCACCGACTTATTCACTTTAAAATAGTAAATTTTATGTTACGTGAATTCCATCTTGTGAATTCCACGTGAATTTCATTTTTTTTTTTTTTTTTTTTTTTACGATTGCAAACACTGCAGGTGCAGGAAATGTGTTTACAACCAGAGCCTGTACCTGCTTTTTATGTCCCGTATGTGAAAGACAAATAAAGCAAAATGCTGTGTGGGATGTTAAACTATTCTTTTTAAACTACAGAGAGGAAGAAAGGAGGGAGCTAGAGGAGGGAAGGAGAGAAGGTGGCGGAGATGGTACAAACCAGTACACTTTCATTTGAAGGTGGTTAAAGTTAAGCAAATATTCTAACTTAAATACAGTTATACCTTCCCTAATGATTACTCAGAAACAGGAAACATTCCATAAACAACTAGGGTGACTTGCCGAACAGAGCTTGTCACTAGTCATGCAGTCTAAAACTTAGCTCAAAACTTTCCCTGCACTGCATTCTTTCCAAAACTGAGCTAGTGGAAATAGTCTGGAACTTACATTGAAGTTCCCAGAGACATGACCTGGTCTTTTTCAGATGCTTAAACGACAGAAGTGAAAAGCTCACTCATTATTTGATATCTGTCCAGTTCTACCAATATACGTTGCATCTATTTTTAAAAAAACGGTGGGAGTTTAGTGGGGGGCCCTTGGTAGTTTGTAATAGAGAGCCAGAAGATTAAATATTTACCTCCCAAAAGGTTCCAATTTTAGGTATCGGTTAAACAATGAGATTCCTGAACTGGCATGATGCGATGAGGTCTTGCATTATGGAAAATTCATTCACTTCCACCTGGTGAAATCTGCCAGGCTGGAGGTGGCATCCAAGTGAGTAGGTCCAGAAACCAGTTTCCAATAAACAGGGACTCTCTACAATAGAACACTAAGCTAACAGCCATCAGAAAAGAGCTTTGGGAGAGATCCCGGAGCCAGTACCTCCCCACTGTGGGTTTAGAGTGTATAAATTCAGTGTAGTTTGTCGAAGGGAGATATTTATTAAAAAGAAGCTGCGTATCGTCAAACTGGTCCCTCACTGGCCCCACATGGAAAATGTGGTTTCTGAAGGTGCCAAGAGGACAAAGATTCAAATTAATATTTCGTATTTCTCAGGCTTTAAACTTAAACGTGAATAAAACCATGAGTTAATCAACCTTGTTTACCAAATCTGAAAATGTTGTGAAATAGAATTAAAGAATTTATTACAGTGTTTTATCTCTAATCATGGTATTATCACCATGTCAAGGTAGTTTAAAATTCTCTGAAATAGAGCCATGGGTTTTCTTAAAAAGAAAGCAATTATAGAAACAACCCTCTCACACCGCAGGCGCAGGCGCCATGCCTGCAAGAACGGACGCTTAGGGAAGCCTGAATCCACACTGACAAATACGATGCAGAAGTGCTTTGCTTAGAAACGAAATTATTTTCTCAAGCATTTATTTCATGCTGTGCCTCATTTTATCCTCAAGAGGGACAACTTAATGGCCTAACCTGTTTGATATACTTGGGGACAGCTGTAAATATAACATAACACTGTACTTTGTTTTTAAAAGTACTGTACTTTGTTTTTGTTTCATTTTTCCTCGTGGTGATATTTTCTTCATTATTTTTTATGGAATCATCTAAGAGTATGATTGCTGGGTTGTATCGTAAGTGCATGTTAAAGTTTTAGAAATGCCAAACTAGTTCCCAGAGTGGTTGTACCACATTACATCCCCATCATGCAATGTGTAAAAGACTGCACTAGAATCGTGAATGTCAAATGCAGTATACCTTTCTCCCATTATATCACATCATTTCTGAATAGTATAGCTAGATATAGCCTGATTATCATTCTGCTGTTTTCTTCTTTTACTATAATAGTTTTGGTCTACAATAATTTCTAAAGATTGGATCGACACATGTATTTTTAAAAACCCACGTTTCCTTATTTCCCTATTTAATTTCTCAAGTGTTAGGCCATACAGTGCCTTTAAGGTGCCCCCAGAGCGAGAGCCACCACCTACGAAGTGGAGCCATCAATGCCAGTTAGGATGACTGTGATGCTATTTTAGCTGGCCCCATCCTGATCTTGTCTTGAGTGCATCACTTACCTTTGGATACTAAATATATTTTTGAACATTTAGATCTGCAGTCAGTCTTCTTGACCTTCTATCATCAATGTCTGGTTCTGATCTAAATTTCTGCAAGCTCCCCCACTAGGTTTTCCAGTGTCAACTTTTGTTGTTCCAACTTTTGTTGCTGGTGCTACTTCTAGGGATAATTGAGTAACCAAATGATATACGTATCATGATGACCTGGTGGCATGACTCCACTATCATCCTGACATATCTTTATGTTATTTTTTAAACTATTTTGAAGTCATTATAGACTCTTGAAGTTGCTAAAATAGTACATAGAATCCCAGTTTTGACTCAGTGGTGACATCTTACATGACTATAGTACAATAGCAAAGCCAGTAAATTGACACTGGTACAATACTGTTAACTGGACTACAGATCTTATTCAGTATTCGCCAGTTTGTTGATGATCTCGTGTGTGTGTGTGTGTGTGTGTGTGTGTGTGTGTTTCTATCCCATTTGATTCTGTGTGTAGATTTCTGCCATCATCACCATCATCAGGACATAAAACTATTCTGTTGCCAAGGAACTGTCTTTTGCTGTCCCGTTGGAGTTTCACCCATCCCTCCCCTCATCTCTGTCCCCTGGAAACCACAAATCTGTTTTCCATCCTTATAATTTTGTCCTTTTGAGAATGTCACATAAATGGAATCATACAGTGTGTAACTTTTTGAGATTGGCTTTTTTCACCAAGCATGATGCCCTTGAGACCTACCTCACTTGTATGTATCGGTAGTTCCTTTTATTTTTTCCTGAGTAGTGTTATTATATGGTATGAATATATCAGACGTTAACTTTTCACTTGGTGAAGGACATTTGTGTTGTTTCCACTTTTTGGCTATTATGAATAAAGCTTCTGTGAACATCTGTGTACAAGTCCTCGTGTGTGAACATAACTTTTCATTTCTCTGGGATAAATGCCCAGGAGTGTGAGTGCTGGGTGGTATGGTAAGTGCATGTTTACTTTGATAAGAAACTGCCAAACTATTTTCCGTCGTGGCTGTGCTATTTTGACATTCCCTCCAGCAGTGTGTGAGAGATAATAATTTCTCTGTGTCCTCACCAGCATTTGGTATAATCATTATTATTTTTTTAATTTTGGCTGTTCTAATAGGTGTGTGGTGATATGGTATCATGGTTTTAATTTGTACTTCCTTAATGGTCAATCATGTTGAATATCTTTTCATGAGCTTATTTGCCTTCCATATCTTCTTTTTGCTGCCATGTCTGTTCACATTTGTAGCAGTTTGCTAGGGCTGCCATAGAGAAACCACAACCTGGGTGGCTTAAACAACAGAAATCTATTTTCTCACAGTTTTAGAGGCTAGAAGTCCAAGATTAAGGTGTCAGAAGGTTTGGTTTCTTCTGAGGCCTCTCTCATTGTTTGCAGTTGTCTGTCTTCTTGCTGTGTTCACAGGGTCTTTCCTCTCTGCATCCTTGGGGTCTCACCTGTGTGCTAATCTCCTCTTCTTATAAGGAATTCAGTCCCATTGGACTAGGGCACACCCCAATGACCTCATTTTAACTTAATTGCCTCTCTAAAGACCCTATCTCCAAATATAGCCACAGTCTGAGGTACTGGAGGTTAGGACTTCCACATACGAATTTGGGACACAGCTCAGCCAGCCCATAATAGTGTCTTCCATCCATTTTCTATATCAATTGTTTGTGTATTCAATGTTTGTTCTGCTGGTGCATTTTGACTTCTTTATATTTTTGAAGTACAAGTCATTTCTTGCATATAGTGTTGGCAAATATTGTCTCCTGACCTATACCTTATCTTTTCTTCCCCTTAGCAAGGTTTTTCTCAGAGCAAAAGTTTTAAGTTATTTTTTAAGGGGGTACAAATGTTTTTATTACATGGATAGCTTTTCATAATGCTTTAGTCAAGGCTATAAGTGTGCCCATCACCTGAAGAGTATTCATTGTACCCATTAGGTACATTTTTGCCCCTCCCCTCCTACCCCGGCAACCTCTATGGAAAACAGTATGGAAATTTCTCAAAGAACTCAAAGTAGATCTACCATTTGATCCAGCAATCCTGCTGCTGGGTATATACCCAAAGGAAAAGAAATCACTTTATCAAAAAGACACCCACACTTGAATGTTTATTGCAGCACAGTTAACAACTGCAAAGATGTGGGAAAAAAAGTTTTAAATTTTGATGAGGTGCAATTTAACAAATTATTCTTCATGAATTGGGTTTGTGGTGTCATGTCTAAGAATTCTTTGCCTTAGGTTTAGTTTTATTATATCTTTTGTCATGAAACAGATATAGTAAGTTACTTATTACAGTTTTTTACATTGTCTATTATATTACTCAGGATCTTCTATATGAATTTCCCAGGGAGGGGATGACTTTTACGACAGTACTATTCAGACATTACTGTGCAGACGTCACCTGTGATCTTGTTAAAATGGAGATTTTGATTCAGGAAGTCTGAGTCCAGCTTGAGATTTTTCCATTTCCAACAAGCTTCTTCGTTAATACTTATACTAATGGTCCAAAAAATTTTTAGAATTGAATGTTCCTCTGATATCTGATAATGGAAACTAGGTAACAAATCATGTCTTCTTTTTCACTAGAGAAAAGAAGACTTAAATTCAAAGAGTAAATATAGCATGGGTTGCCATGTTTGGCATTATTGTGTTCTTACTTCCTTGGTTTTGATTTTCTGCTTTTATTTCTGTAAGTGTATTCTTGTAAATTTTCTCCAAACCTTTCTAGAAGAAGGTGCACTATAAACAAAAATAAATGGTTAAATATGAAAGAGAGATCTTCTTTGTCTTGCATACTCAGGAATAGATCCTGTCCATTGTTTTGGCTCTCAACTTCTTGAAATAAATATTTGCTAGAATACATTATAAATATGTCATTTTATACAATATTAGAAATTTTGAGTTGTTATGGTCTCTTTTTCTTAAGTTGTCTGTGACATGCACATTGATAATTACTTTTTTCTCCTTAAAAATTATATTCCAGTGTGCTAGGCTATGCTTAGGACAAAATCATAAACATAATATTGTTTAATAAATATTTATAAATTGAATCACTTTTTGCAAATGTAACATCCTATTGTCAGCAACACAGTACAAAAACTGTACTAGCTATTCAGCTTTTTCACTAAATGTGGTGTTCATCAGTTGCACAGAGAGGTGCCTCCGTCGTGACGGTACTTTGCTCCTGTGCCGATTTTGCAAATTGTGTTGCATCTCCTCAGTCTGATCATGCAATTCACAGTATATTTCAACAAGGATTTTACTTCTTTCTTTATTCTTTTGACATATGACTTCCCATTATAGTGATCTACTTATGTGACCTTCCCCCATTTAGTTTTGAATTGTTTAGGGATGAGAGCCATAGGTTTTTCATATGTTAATCCCCAGTATCTGGCATTAGTGAATGGAGTTTAGTAGTCACTTAATATTTTTTAAATAAATGAATATGTCTTTAAAAATCTCAGAGTGCAACTCATCTTGCCCTTCTATCTGATCTGATTTTTACAAAAAAAACATTATACTTTAAAATATAATAAGCCTTATTAAGTCTTAAAAGTGGATTCGGATTGCAAATATATGCTTGTGATATATATTTCTGAGCCTGTTAGAATATACTGCCTTTTCTCACACTGTTTGCATTGGCATATATAGATATCTCAGACCATAGATACTGTCTCCAATGAATTCCCATATTATTAATATATTCACATGCAAATGTGCATGCAACCTTCACATTACTGTCACCGTAGACAATTGACTTTGCACTTGTATCTGAGAGTTTTTTCTTCTTTTTTGTACAGAAAACCCAGTTCTTGAGTGATTTTGTGGATCTTACAATGCTCTGTGCATAGGCCTTTTGAAATCACCGTGAACCTTGACAGAGGTCCCTAACCTGGTATGCTAAGACTTCTTTACATCTTTTCTAAATATTCAAGTCATTTAGCAGCAATTCACTTCTTTATATTGAAAATACCACCTGCACACAGGGGAGCTTCCATTTTGCTAGTTGGAAGTTCATCACGGCAGGAAAACACCTTTCAGGCTGCTTTTAGATGTGGCATTGCCTCATTTGCATGTGATTCTGAAGCTGCAACTGAGGAATTGGTGAATCTTGGCAGGTAATATTCTTCCATCACTTTTTGCCATCTAAGAAATTCACTGATTCACCACAACTCCTCCTCTTCGTACTGGAGTTGTAGGTGATCCGTAGCTCATGCAATATCTGTTCTTCATAGCTTCTGTAACTACAGAGAATGGGCAAAGTCCTTTATTTACTGCCTAGTTTCAAGGCTATGTAATTTCTTTACTGGGGTCTCTAGGCAGTAAAGGATACCGAGAGTCTCGTAGAAGATCAAGGATGTTTGATTCTGCTCTAGCATGGGGTTGAAGCTCCTTTGGAACCAGCCACTTTGGCAATGATATCAGTGTATTGGGAGCAAAGACTGGATTATAAACACTAAATTAAAAGAAACCATAAACTTGGGAACTTACACATGGAAAATCCATTTCCACTTGTGTGGTGATATAAACCAGCAAGCTATCATTTCAAAGAGGACAAAGATCCATCAAATTATTCAGTGCTCCATTTGTACTCACCATCAAATTGGTATTAACTAATCAACACATAAATGCACATATTAGAACAACATCTATTGGATGCTGGGGAAGGGGGAGGGCGGTGGGAGGAGGGGGGAGGAGGGAGGAGGGGAGGGGTATTTGTATACACAAGGAGTGCAATGCGCACTACCCGAAGGATGGACATATTTGAAACACGGACTTCGGTGGGGGGGGAACCAAGGGCAACACACCTAACCTAATCATCTGTACCACGGGAAGGGCGGCGGGAGGAGGGGGGAGGAGGGAGGAGGGGAGGGGTATTTGTATACACAAGGAGTGCAATGCGCACTACCCGAAGGATGGACATATTTGAAACACGGACTTCGGTGGGGGGGGGAACCAAGGGCAACACACGTAACCTAAACATATGTACACCCATAATATGCTGAAAAAAAAAAAAAATTATTCAGTGCTAGTTTCCAATGGCAGCCCTAATAGGAAGAAAAAGCAATAGACCATAATGGTCAGAAAGTTCTGTGGATACAGAAGTAACAACTGTGGACTGAGGTTCCTGGACAATTCAAGCATGAAGCTGGATGCTTCACAGGGGATTCCCATAAATGCATGCGAGTTCTTAAGTTTAAAATGCAATTGTGCATGTGGGTCTGTTACATTCATCTGTGTCCAGGATGTTTCCTGGTCCTCCGGTTCCCAGTGTCAAGAATGAGTTCTGGTACTGAGTTGAGCCAATGATGGAGTGATCACAAACACAGAGCAATTTTATACAAACAGTTTATCACATAAAAGAAAGAATGAAAGTAAAGAAGGAAGCTACACAAAGTGAAAACACATTTCAAAGAGAGTGGAACGGGTCAGTCCCCATGAGTGGAGAAAGACCCCAAAGTCTGAGCACATGCTGCCTTTTATATGCTCACTAGTTTGTCCCGCCTTTGTCCTGGCAGGATTGGTTGTTGTCTACCGCCTTTTGGGGTGATTGACAGGTTGAGGTTATATAACAGGTTACATAACAGGTTGGTTATGTAACAATTTCCCTTTCTACACATGTGTCTTCTCCAGAGTCCTTCACAAAGCTCCACCCACATTATGCTAATTAGATGGTAATGAGCTCTAGGTCAGTTAAAGGTTACTAGGAACTTTTTACTATTTATATTCCCACCAGGAAACGCTTCCTAGCTACAATTGGGTTCCTGCTCTCTGCCCTTAGCCACCTCCTTGCCGCCTGTCTATCCATCAGACCTAACAGGTCAACTTGATGAGTTAATCATATAGGTAACAATTCATATAAAATTTTACTTTAATACAGTTTTTAAACAATGTTGTATAAATAACATTAGTTCCAGGCAACCATCAATATTACAAAACCCCTCAACAGTCTTCAGTTACAGAGTAGTTTGCATGCGAGGAGCTCAGCAATAGTCCAAGGTCATAGTATTATGAAAGTCAAAATCAAAGTCAACTCAAGAGTGATTCTATTAACAGATGTATTCCAATTACTCGCACTTATCTCTAAACATTGGCTCTAGTAGGAAGAAAGCTATACTTATAGAAATAAAATTATATTAAGGTGGGAATTGTCATATAGAGATTAGTGCAACAGTGTAATGGAAGTCACATCAGAATTGACCTATGGGATTTCTTTCAAATGACAAGTGTATTTCAGAATGTTCTGACATAGTTTTCAGGCAGTTGACTCCTTCAGTTTCAGGTAACAGAAACCCAACTCAAACCAACTTCAGGAATAAAAATATATAGGCATAGACAAAGAGAGAGCTGGGGCTCTCAGGAGCAGCTGCTTCCCCTATGTTGGTGCATCCACCACACTGGGGCTTCCACAGAGGGTGGGGTTCAAACCTTTCCTCTTAAAGACCTGCAGTAGACTAAGGGGTGCTCGGACTGTGAGGTGTCTGCTCACTGGAGCCTCCCCAGAGTTGCTTGCCCAACTACTCCATCAGAGCAGGGCACACCTTGAAGCAGAGGAATATCAAACCTGCTTGAGCACCCCATAGGCAACTCAGGACAAGCATGCTTCGCCCTGACATGGTCAGGGGCTGATCTTTGGGGACTTGGGACAGGCCTGCAGATCCCATACCCCCAGGATTCAATCGTGATGCTTGGGGGCATGGAGAGGAGATTTGTGAACTTATCTCAGGAGGTGAGGTAGTCTGCATGGGCAGAACTAAAAGGAGAGCACGGTGTGGGTCCCAACTGTGGCACACTCACAGAGCACCCCTCCCACCATAGGAAGACCATGCTCTCAGCCCAGGATGGGGAAGCCCTGGACAGGGAAGTTCCCAGATTGCAGCACAATCATGGGGGAGCTCAGCTGGTTTGAGCTCCTGCATGTTGACAGATGCCAGAGAGAGACCGTGGAGCAAAGGAAGGGGGAGAAGAGTGAAACCCACTCCTGACAGCCAGATTGTGAATCTTAGATGGCCCCAGGTCCACAAGCAGACTTTCTGGTTGGGCGGGGCCACTTCAGCCCCTCCCTGGTGGCTTTCCCCAGAAGCCTGGGAGTGGACCATTGACCCCTACTGAAAAATCTACCTTACCAGTTTTTGTGGAGACTGAGGGAAGGCTCACCCAACCCAGCCATGCCCAGCCTCACTCCTACACCTGCCTCTGCTGTGACAGAGAATAAGGAATCACCTGGAAGTTCCAGGGCTGCACTCCCATCTGGGGCATTCAAGTGCTTCTTCTGAGGGGCTAGAGCCAGTCACAGGTCCCAGAAACAACACTGCAGCTTGTTCCTTATTGCAAGAACCACCTACTGACAGGGAAGTCAATTTTCACAGCCCTAACAATATTTACTAACTCAATCATACAGGGTGTGGTTGATTCTTACCCACAAACACCACCTATTGTCTCAGAGATTAAGCTAGGCATGCCAATACCAATTCACGATATTAAGAAGACCATAGGGTTAGGGAAAGAAAAAGGATTTCAAAGACCTCCATCCTCCCTAATTAGCAAGAGACAGAGAATCTGCCCAGACACATAGCTCACCACTGCTACAATCTACAAACAACTAGCAACTGAGAAAACCACCACACTAAGGATGTCTATACCCAAGGCATCCATCCAGAACCTATATTGCCATCAAAGCACCTATAAGCAAAGCCAAGGGTTCTTACCCAAAATATGTTACAGACACACCCTTATGAGTGTGTGTGTGTGTGTGTGTGTGTGTGTGTGGGAAGCCCCATCTAAACAAAAGAAAATCCAAAAATAAGAAGGGACAGCTGTTCCAGATGAGAAGGAATCAGCACAAGAACTCAGGAAGTATGAAAAATCAGACCAAAAGGATACCCCCAAAGGTGAACACCAGCTCTCTAGAAATAAATACCAACCAAAATAAAAATATTGAAATGACACATACAGAATTCAAAATGTGGATTGTAAGGAAGCTCAATGAAATCCAAGAGAAAATGGAAAATCAACTCAAAGAATGCAAACAATAATTCAGGAAATGAATGAAAAATTCACTAGAAAGATTGAAATATTAAAAAAAAACAAATAGAACTTCTATAATGAAAAATTCATTTAAGAAAATAAAAAACACAGTAAAAAGGTTTAGGAATAGACTAGACCAGGCAGAAGAAAAAATTTCAGAGCTTGAGGCAACTCATTTGAATCAACTCAGTCAGTCAAAAGTAAATAACAAGAATTAAGAGGAATGAACGAAGCTTACAAGAAATATGGAATTATGTAAAATGGCCAAATATAAGAATCATAGGCATCCCTGAGAGTGAAGAAGAAAACACACAGGGGTTGGAAAATGTATTTGAGGGAATAATTGAGGAAAATTTCCCTGGTCTTGCTAGAGATTTTGACATGCAGGTATAAGAAGCTCAACAAACACCTGGGAGAGTCATTGCAAAGAGGCCATCACCAAGACACACAGTCATAAAACTGGCCAAACTCAACACAAAGGAGGAAATCTTGTGAGCCATGAGATCAAAAACATCAAGTAAGTTACAAAGGAAAACTCATCAGGCTAACTGCAGACTTCTCAACAGAGACCTTACAAGAGATTGGGGCCTCATCTTCAGTCTTCTTGAACAAAACAACTGCCAGCCTAGGACCTACAAAACTTTCATATATGAAGGAGAAATAAAGACTGTTTCAGACAACCAAACACTGAGGGAATTTGCCAAACCCGAGCTGCCCTGCAGAAAATACTCAGAACTGCCTTTATATATGAATCAGCACAATAGACACCCACAAGTGTAAAACCACCCAAAAGCTAAAGCTCAGAGCTCATATAAAAATAGCACAAGAGGTAAAACAAAGCAATAAGGTATTACCCAACAGGATGAACAGAACAGCATCCCACATATCAATTCTATCAATCAACGTGAACGGTCTGAATGCCCCACTCAAGAGATGTTGGCTGAATGAATGAATGAAAAAAGACAACTCAAGTATCTTCTATCTCCAGGAAAAACATCTAACCCAAAAGGACCCACAAAGCTTTAAGGTGAAGGGATGGAAAAAATATTGAACACAAATGAAAACCAAATGAAAGCAGGTGTAGCCATTCTCATATCAGATAAAATTGACTTTAAATCAATAATAGTAAAGAAAGACAAAGGTGGTCATTATATAATGGTAAAACAAGCAATTCAACAAGAGGACATAACAATCCTGAATATATATGCACCTAATACAGGAACACCCAGATCCATAAAACAAATTCTAATGGATCTAAGCAAAGAGATAAACAGTAGCATCATAATTGCCAGGTACTTCAATACCCCACTGTCAGAACTGGACAGATCATCCAAACAGAAAATGAATGAAGAAACATTGGACTTAAACAAGACTCAAGAACAAATGGGACTAACAGACATTTACAGAACAGTTTACCCCCAAACTACTGACTATATATTCTTCTCATCAGTATGTGGAACACACTCCAAGATTGATCATATCTTAGGCCACAAAACATGTCTCAACACATTACAAAAATAGAAGTCATACCCTGTATTGTCTCAGACCACAGTCGAAAGAAACTAGAAATCAACTCCAAGAGAAACACTCAATTCTAAACAAAGTCATGGAAACTAAACAATCTGTTGCTGAATGATTATTAGATAAATAATGAAATTAAGATGGAAATCAAAAGATTCCTTGAACTGAATGACAAAGGGAACATAAGCTATCAAAGTCTTTGTGACACAGCAAAAGGCAGTCGTGAGGTGAAAATTTATAGCCTTAAATACCTATGTCAAAAAGACAGAAAGATCACAAATTAACAATCTAATGACACATCTCAAGGAACTAGAAAAGGAAAAGCAAACCAAACCCAAAGCCAGCAGAAGAAAAGAAATAACTAAGGTAAGAGTAGAACTAAACAAAATGGAAAACAAGAATGCAATACAAAGATCAATGGAACAAAAAGTTGGTTCCTCAAAAAGATAAACAAAATTATTAGAACTCTTGCTAGATTAACCAGGAATAGAAGAGAGAGGACACAAAAAACTCAATCAGAAATGAAAAAGGAGATATTATAACTGATACCACAGAAATACAAAACATCATCTGTGAGTATTATGGAAATCTCTATGCACATAAATTCAAAAACATAGAGGAAATGGACAAATTCCTAGAAACATGCAGTCTCCCAAGACTTAATCAGGAAGAAATTGAACTTCTGAATAGACCAATAAAGAGCAGTGAGATTGAAGCAGTAATAAAAATTCTTCCAAAAACAAGAAAAAAAAAAAGCCCCAGGAAAGATGGATTCACAGCAGAATCTGGCCAGAACTATAAAGAATAAATGTTACCCATACTGCAAAAATTATTCCATAATATAAAGAAGGAGGGAATCTTCCCCAACTCATTCTATGAAGCCAGTATTACCTTGATACCAAAGCCAGGAAAGGACACAACAAAAAAAGAAAACTATAGATCAATATCCCTTATCAATACAGATGCAAAAATGCTCAATAAAATACTAGCAAACAAAATTTAATGCATATTAAAAAAAATAATCCACCATGACCAAGTGGGCTTCATCCCAGGGTTGCAAGGATGGTTCAACATATGGAAATCAATAAATGTGGTTCACTGCATAAACAGAAGCAGAACCAAAGGTCATATGATCATCTCAATAGATGCAGAAAAAGCATTCAATAAAATTCAGCACCCTTTCGTGATAAAACCCCCAACAAAATAGGCATAGAAGGAACATATCTCAAAATTATAAAAGTGCTACATGACAAACCCACAGCCAACATAATACTGAATGGGGAAAAGCTGAAAGCATTCATTCTAGAACTAGAACATGACAAACATTCCCGCTGTCACCACTTATATTCAACATAGTGCTGGAAGGCCTAGCCACAGCAATCAGACAAAAGAAAAAAATAAAGGGTATCCAAATTGGGAATCAGGAGGTCAAACTATCACTGTTTTCTGACAATATGATCTTATATCTAAAAAAACCCCAAAGACCTCACAGGTGACTCTTGAATTGATAAATAAATTCGGCAAAGTCTCAGGTTACAAAATCAATGTACACAAATGAGTAGCATTCCTATACCTCAATGATAGTCAAGCTGAGATCAGATGAAAGACTCAATACCATTCACAATAGCTACAAAGAAAATAAAATACCTGGGAATATACTGTAAAAAGGAGGTTAAAGTACTCTACAAAGAGTACTACAAAATACTGCAGAAAGAAATCACAGAGGACACAAACAAATGGAAGAACATACCATGCTCTTGGATCAGTAGAATCAATATTGTTCAAATGTCCATACTATCCAAAGTGGTTTACAGATTCAATGCAATCCCCATCAAAATACCAACGTCACATATCACAGATCTAGAAAACATAATTCTATGCTTCATTTGGAACCAGAAAAGAGCCCCAAATATCTTAAGCAATCTTAAACAAAAAGAACAAATCTGGAAGCATCACATTATCAGACTTCAAACTATACTATAAAGCTGTAGTAATCAAAACAGCATGGTACTGGTACAGAAATAGAGACATAGTCCAATGGAACAGAACAGAGAACACAGATATAAAAGCATCCACAAACCATAAGGATTCTAGGAGAATATGTAAGAAAAACTCTTCTACATATCAGCTTAGGCAAAAAAAAAAATGATAAAAAAAAGATCCCCAAAGCAATCACAGCAACAACAAAAATAAATGAGACTTGATTAAATTAAAAAGCTTCTTCACAGCTAAGGAAATAATCAACACAGCAACTAGACAACCTACACAATAGGAGAAAATATTCACAAGCTATGCATCAGATAAAGGGCTAATCTCCAGAATCTCCAAAGAACTAAAGCAAATCAGCGATAGAAAATAAATAACCTTATTAAAAAGTGGGCAAAAGAGATGAACAGAAGCTTTTCAAAAAAAGATAGACAAATGGCCAACAAACATTGATCATCAGGGAAACGTAGATTAAAACCACAATGAGATATCACCTTACCCCAGTTAGAATGTCTTTTATTAAAAAGTCCAAAAACAATAGATGATGGCATGGGCTGGGTGCGGTGGCTCACGCCTGTAATCCTAGCACTCTGGGAGGCCGAGGCGGGTGGATCAGCTCAAGGTCAGGAGTTCGAGACCAGCCTGAGCAAGAGTGAGACCCCATCTCTACTACAAAATAGAAAGAAATGATATGGACAACTAAAAATATATAGAGAGAAAAAAATTATGCCTGTAGTCCCAGCTACTCGGGAGGCTGAGGCAGGAGGATTGCTTGAGCCCAGGAGTTTGAGGTTGCTGTGAGCTAGGCTGATGCCACAGCAAACTAGACCAGGCAACAGAGTGAGAGTCTGTCTCAAAAAAAAAAAAAAAAATTAGATGGTGGCATGGATGCAAAGAGAAAGGAATGCTCATACACTGTTGTTGGGATGTAAAATTAGTACAACCTCTATGGAAAACAGTATGGCTATTCCTCAAAGAACTAATAGTAGACCTGCAATTTGATCCAGCAATTCTGCTACTGGGTATTTACCAAAAGGAAAAGAAGTCATTTTACCAAAAGATACCTGTACTCGAATGTTTATTGCAGCACAATTCACAATTGCAAAGATGTGGAATCAACCCAAGTTCCCATCAATTCATGAGTGGATTAACAAAGTGTGGTATAGGTATACCATGGAATACTATGCAGCCATGAAGAAGGATGAATTAAGGCCTTTTGCAACAATTTGAATGGAACTGGAGATCTTTATTCTAATTGAAATATCTAAAGAATGGATAAACAAACACCACATGTACTCACTATTAAATTGGAACTAACCGATGAGCACACATGTGCACAGAAGGAAGTAAAACTCAGTGGATATCAGCTAGGGCAAAAGGGAAGAAGTGGATGGGTAAAAACCTACCTAATGGGTACAGTGAACACTACCTGGGTGATGAGCATACTTATAGCCCTGACTCAAGCATTACAAAAGTGATCCATGTAACCAAAAACATTTGTACCTCTGTAATACTTTGAAATTAAAAAATACAAACAAAAAAAATAAGACAAAGAGAGATATAGACAAAGATGTAAATGATACACATTCAGATATAGTCTAATGTACTCAGGAAGGATTTTATTGGTACTCATAAAATCAAAGGAAGGGCTGCGGAAACCAGGACCTGAGATATTGCAACCCCGAATTCCAAAGAGCCAGAGAAGAGAGTGATACTCGTCTAATGCATAGATTCTGTAGCCTGGTTCAGCTTCTTATTCTGTTACTTATTAACTGTGTGGCCTTGGACAGTTACTTAATCTTTCTGTGCCACAGTTCTTCCATCTTTATTATTTATTTACTTATTTACTTACTTATTTATTTATTTATTTTTTAGTGACAGGGTCTCTCTCCAACTCCCATGCTAGAGTGCAGTGAGTGGTGCAATCATAGCCCACTGTAACCTCAAACTCCTGGCCTCAAGTGATTCTCCCACCTGGGCTCCCAAAGTGCTAGAATTACAGGCATAAGCTACTGTGCCCTCTTCATCTTTAACATGGGGATAACAGTAGTAGTTACCTCAGGGGTTATTAGGAGAATTTAATTTATGCTTGACATAGAATAATAATATTAAATATTATCTACTTTTCTTTGTGGGTTGACCTCATTTCTTTCTGCAGAGAGGCCTTCTCCATGTGGCATATTTATAAGTGACTCCAGCTCGGAATTCCCAAAAGAGAAAGAGCTTCTTTCATTTACAGTTTCTATTTAGGTCCAAGAGAAGGACTCGGATTGACTTTGTTGGAGTCATGTGTCCATCTCTTCAACCAAACATGGTTGTTAAAAGGTTGGGATACTGAACCTGATTGCATGGGGAAAGCAAGGACAGACTCTCTTACGGATAGAAGAGACCCAATATACAGGAAATCTTGCTGGACACACAAAGCAACAGCTTCTACAAGTCCTCAAATATCTCTGTGGGGATAGGTATCCTCCTCCCCATAGATAAAAATCATTGAATAGTGACTGCTGTTGCTACTAAGTATGTGTATATCCCTAATGTGATTGATTATTTACCTAATGCAGTACACTGCATTATTATTTGATTCCTACAACATCACTAGGAAAGGACATGCCATTATTATTCACATTTAATCTATGCAGGAAAATAAGCATAATAAATTTAATGTTTGTAATGGGTTGGGTTTTTTTTTAATTGTCCATCTCCCCTATAGAATATAAGTTCTGTAAGAGTACGGACTTTGTTTTGTGAATCTCTGTACCACCAGTGGCTAGGACAGAGGGTCACATGTAGTCCAAGCTCAAAAGTTCTTTGTGGAGTGAATGAGAGAAGATATGAACTTGCTCAGACTCCCATAGCTTGTATAAGTTGGGGAAACACTTAGTGGTGGAGTAAACCCACTGTCCCTGGGTCATGCTTCTAACCACCATTCAGGTAGAAGTCAATGTATTGTATTTCCCCAGGGAATTGAGACCCAAAAAATGGCTTCATTTGTTTTCTACAGAAAGCCACTGTTAAAATACAAATATTGGCCAGGCGCAGTGGCTCACGCCTGTAATCCTAGCTCTCTGGGAGGCCGAGGCGGGCGGATCGTTCTGAGCTCAGGAGTTCGAGACCAGCCTGAGCAAGAGCGAGACCCCGTCTCTACCAAAAATAGAAAGAAATTAACTGGACAGCTAAAAATATATACAGAAAAAATTAGCCGGGCATGGTGGCGCTACTCGGGAGGCTGAGGCAGTAGGATTGCTTGAGCCCAGGAGTTTGAGGTTGCTGTGAGCTAGGATGATGCCACGGCACTCGCCCCAGGCAAGAGAGTGAGACTCTGTCTCAAAAAAAAAAAAAAAAAAAAAACAAATATCTTACCTAGGAGGATAACACATTGAGTACCTTAACAGCCATGATCATGACAGCTCATAACTCACTCATCTCTTCCCAAATGATTTACAATTGATATGGAGGGATGAGGCACAGGACAGGGATGTTGAAATGGGGAAATGGGGAGCTGTAACAGGATGGGGAGGATTCTTATAAAAGACTGGCAAATGATTCAACATAGAGAGGAGTCCTGCTGAGAGACAGTGAGTGGGAAGACATGCTGGAAGAGAAAGGATGCTGCGGGGCAGGGGAGAGTGAAGGAGTGGTGAGGAAGAGGGCAGAAGACAGTCGCAGGTAACTGTGGGTCCTGAACTCAGACTCCTCCAGTGTTCCCTAATTGGGACCGAGACCAGCCCTGGCCCCAGGGCCCTCGGAGCTTGGCAGTCATTTTCCACATGGCCTGGGCCCCTGTACTTCTCTCTAGGTCTGAAACAGTGATGAAAGAACTTGATGATCTTGTTTGGCAGCACATTTTGAGGGTGGTTTAGCTGGAAGGAGGCATCTGTTTTATGCCAAGTAACACATTCTCTTGGCTTAAAGGGAGCCGTTGGTACAATGGTGCTAGCAGGGGAGGGCGGAGTGGGGAAACACGTACTCCCAGCAAACTTTTTGCTGTGGATTAAGGCATTGGAAGTGGGAAAGAGCAGTCATTCATAAGTTATAAAATAAGAGGGTTAACTGTATATAAGATAACCATCTCAAACTTTATACCATTCACTCAAATACTCAAATCATATGATACTGGATTCATAGCCAAAACTGTGATTAAGTTGAGCTGGTATTAAAATCTCATTCAGGGAGAAAATACACACACACACACACGCAGGCACACACATATATAAATGCACATATACATTTGTTCTCATTCTATAAATATTACATATATAGAGAGATATTCCATTATGACTTGAAATACTTGTGCTTCCTTCTCTGCATTTCACAGGTGTACTTGCTCCAAACATAATTTTCTCTTTCCGAAAAGGCAGAGAGGAGAGAATGTGGAAAGAGGAAAAAAGTGAAGAAAAGTAATATGGCTGATGAAAGATAGAAAATAGACCAGGCAAGCATTCCATAGCTCGGTGTATTTTAAGACTCCACTTTGAGCTCAGCAGAACAATTTTAAGATAAAAGCAATAAAGGTCGAATATCCCTTAGCTGAAATGCTTGGGACCAGAAGTATTTCAGATTTTTTCAGATTTTGGAATATTTGCATTGTACTAGCTGGTTGAGCATCCCTAATTGAAAATTCCCCAAATTTGAAATGTTCCAATGAGTGTTTCCTTTGAGTGTCATGTTGGCACTCAAAGTGTTTTAGACTTTGGAGCATTTCGGATTTTGGATTTTCAGATTGAATATACTCAACCTGTACTGAAATTTCCTTAGAGCATATCTGTAAGGAAATCACTTTGTAGGTTATTCAATAACTGTCCTGACTGCATACGTATATTTGAACCATCTAAAAGGAAAATGTGTCAGGCATCTTTGAGGACCTCAGGGACAGTGGCTCCACATAAAATGAGGCCATAACATGGAACCAAAGTGTTACCCGTTGTTACCTGCTGAGTGATAAAATTCTGTTTTCTTGGAACTCACTTTCCATGTAAGTTAAATGTTGATGGCCGGGGTTAAAGAGCTGAAGATAAAAGGGATTAAACATGAGGACAACTGCAAGGTACTTCTATCACAGTGGCCCTGCGTTTTAGGGCAACACGGAGAGAAACAAGAGCAGGAAAAGCCAAGCAGCATGAAATATGTACAAAGCCCTTGTATCCTAAAGAGAAATAGAATCTCAGGGAAGCAAACGACGGGAGCACAGGTGCCTTCCAAGCCCCTTCATAACTCCAGTGAAAAGACCGCAGGATATGGGGGAGGAAGACTCCAGCCTGAAAACACTCTCTCCTCCAGCATCATCGGTTTCTTTCTCCTGGAGCATGGCACCACCATCATCTATATACATCCTAATGTTTCCTATCTTTTCCCTCCAGTTTTACCGAGGCATAATTGACAAATATAAATTGACTATATCTAGCACATACAAGGTGATGTTTCTATGTTTCAATGTTTCCAAGCATTGTGGAATGACTACTGCAATCAAACTGATTAATATACCTGTCGCTTCACATAGTAATCTTTTTTGTGCATGTGGTGAAAATATTTAAGGTCCATTCTCAGCAAATTTCAATTATATAATGTTATTAAATATAGTCACTGCATTGTACAATAGATCTCTTGAACTTATTGATCCTGCCTAATTGAAATTTTGTACCCTTTGACCAAGATCATTTCCCCCTCCCCCCAGCCTCTCATAATCAACACTCTACTCTCTGCTTCTATGATTTCAATGTTCTTATATTCCATATATAAGTGAGATCACGCAGTATTTGTCTTCCAGTTCCTGGCTCATTTCACTTAACATAATGTTCTCCAGGTTCATCCACGTTTTCACAAATGACAGGATTTCCTTTTTTTGAAATGTTAAATAATAGTGTTTCACTGTGTATATATTCCACGTTTTCTTTGTCCATTCATCTGTTGCTGTCCCCTGAGGTTGATTCCTTATGTTGGTTATTATAAATAATGCTTCAATGAACATGGGAGTGTGATATCTCTTTGACATACTAATTTTCATTTCCTTTGGATGTATACCCAGTAGTAGGATTGCTGGATCAGACGGTAGTTCTATTTTTAATTTTTTGAGGAACCTCTAGGCTGTTTTCCCCAATGGCTGTACCAATTTACAGTCCCATCAGCAGTGTACAAGGGTTCTCTTTTCTCCACATCCTCACCAACACTTGTTATCTTTTGTCTTTTTGATAGTACCTGTTCTAATAGGTGTAAGGTGATATCTCATTGTAGTTTTGATTTGCATTTTCCTGATGATTAATGATGTTGGGCATTATTTTCATATATTTGTTTGCCATGCTACAAGAAAAGAAAATTACAGGTCAATATCCCTGATGAATATAGATGAGAAATCCTCAACAAATACTAGCAAACTAAAGTGAAGTGCACATTAAAAGGATTATACTCCATGATTAAGTGGAGTTTATCCACAGGATTCAAGGATGGTTCAAAATACACAAATCAATAAATGTGATATGCCACATTAATGGAATGAATGATAAAAATCATATGATCATCTCAATGGGTACAGAAAAAGCTATATCCTTTCATAATAAAAACTCTCAACAAATTGGGTATAGAAGGAACGTAAGTTGACATAATAAAATCCATATATGACAAGCTTGCAGCTAATACCATATTCAACAGGGAAACACTAAAAGCCTTTCCTCTAAGATCAGGAAGAAGACAAGGACTCTTACTCTTGCTCACTTCTATTCAATATAGTATTGGAAGTCCTAGCCAGAGCAATCAGGCAGGAAAAAGAAATAAAAAGCATTCATATCAGAATAAAATAAGTAAAATTAACTATGTTTGCAAATGACATGATCTTACTTATAGACAATCCACAAGATTCCACAAAAAACTGTTAGAACTAATATGTGAATGCAGTACAGTTGCAGGATACGAAATATCAGTAATGTTTCTATATCCTAAAAAGAAACTGTCTAAAAAGGAAATCAAGAAAACAATCTGTTTATAATAGCATCTAAATAAATAAATAAATGACTTGGGAATAAATTAAACCAAAGAGGTGAAATATCAGTACACTGAACACTATATAACATTTATGAAAGAAATTGAAGTCACAAATAAGTGGAAAGAAATTCCATGTTCGTGGATTAGAAGAAACAGTATTAAAATATTCATATTACCCAAAGTGATCTAGAGATTCAATGCAATGTCTATCAAATTCCAGCAATGTTTTTCACAGAAATAGAAAAACCAGTCTTAAAATTCATATTTAATGACAAAGGATCCCAAATAGCCAAAGCAATCTTGAGCAAAAAGGAGAAAGCTAGAGTAATCATACTACCTGATTCTGAAATATACAACAATGCTGTAGTAATCAAAACAACAAGGTTCTGGAATAAAATAGATACATAGACATCAAGAATTGGGTTTATTATAAGACAGATAGAATTAGGTCAAGAAAAACTTATACAGCCTCATTTTTATGATAGAGCTTAGCTTCCTTTATGAAAAACTGAGTCTACCTCAAAAGGGGACTCAGAAGTCCCACGAAATGTGGGCCCTGACTTAGAGTTGGAAGAGCTCAACCAGCCAAGTGGGCAGATCTAGGTTGTTTTGGTCTGGAACTTACACAATTTTGGGGACCTTCTTTAGGTAAAAGAATATAAAACTAGATACAAATGAGTTTTTGTTTGGAGTGAAAAAATAAACCACAACAAATTAAAATTTTTTTAAACTGATAAATACCATAAACATTATAAACTCCAAAGTGTTGTTTAATTTTTATTTTTTAGTTCAAAGTATTATGAAGGGGACAAATGTTTTGTTTACATGGATCACTTTTGTAATGCTTGAGTCAGAGTTGTAAGTGTGCCTATTACCCAGATAGTGTTCATTGTACCCGTTAGGTAAGTTTTCACCCATCCCCTCCTCCCCCCGCCAAGTGATTTCCATTGAGTTACACTTCCCTCTATGTGTGTATGTGCTCATCAGTTAGTTCTAATTTAATAGTCAGTACATGTGGTGTTTGTTTTTCCATTCTTTACATACTTCACTTAGGGTAGTGGTCTCTAGTTCCATCCATATTGTTGCAAAAGGCATTAATTCATCCTTCTTCATGACTGAGTAGTATTCCACAGTATACGTATACCACATTTTGTTAATCCACTCATGAATTGATGGGCATTTGGGTTGATTCCACATCTTTGCTTAATTTTTAAAATAATTAACTGCTTAACATGATTCTGTAATACTTTCCCTACATTTCTTGACTGTATACTCTCTGATTATCTTTTCAAATGATGACAATTCAAAGTTTCCTTTAGCTTTCCAGGAACATTGGCAATATTAAGTAAATTGCTAAGATTGTTAAACGTTTGGGAAATCTATATGGTGTTTCTCTCACACTGGGATACTTAGAAGAACTTTCTACAGACTAACTTTTGGTTTCAGACATTTTAACCTTTAGGCGCTAAGTGACATAGGACATGGTCATGTCACGATAGGAGGTGACCTCTGGCCCTGAACACTGCTGTTTCAGTGAAGATGACATAATGGGCATAGGATTTTACCTAAAAGCCACTCCTATTCCAGTATGACCAGGAGTAACTTAACTCATACAAGAGATTGTGAAACACATAAATACATGCCACTAAATTTAAACTAAATGAACTCCCCCCTCCAACTCAGATCTCCACATCCCTGAGGCCATGCATGGACTAGCCTCACAGGCCAGCTTTCTCATTCAAAAGAGAGCAAGAAGACATGGTCTCCATGCAAGGAGATGAACAATTAGAAGAGCAAATAGGCCAAGGTGAAAATATAAAAATAAAAGATAACAAAGGATGTGTAAGCCAAAAAGGTGCTGACATAGAAAGAAAGAAGACAAAACCAAGAATACAGATTCAAATCTATTATCCTAACTACCATCCCCCTTGTTTTAGCTGAGGCCACATGTAGGTGAGGTAGAAAAGCATGCATGGGTGTAGAGGTCAGTATCTAAGGTGATTATCAATGATTATGATCATGCTGCCCACAGTTAGCAAGGAAGCAGGCCTGTTAAGGAAGCATGTCTCATTTATACAGCTCCAAAGATCACCTGGAATAAAAAATCTACACATCCTACTGAAATGATTCTCTCAATACCTTAAATATCAAGGTTTCCTGGAGTAGGTGTGTTGCCCATGACTTCTTCCTGATCACATTGGCTGTCCCCAAGCCCACTCCCAGCTACTCTCTCTGCTCTGTTTCTCCTGCAAATGGGAGCACACCCACCCTCTCCTTTTCCCCCAATGCAGAACTCATATAAAACTATTGTGGGAATTTATTTTCCTGAGTATATGAGGCTATTTGAAGGTAATTAAAGCACAGAGCAAGAACCACTTAACATTGAGTATCAGATGATTTCTTTTGTCTTTTTGTGACTGGATTATTTTACTTTTATCTGATTTTTTATTGCCAAATCTTGTTGTATTTTAAATTTCCAACTATTGAGGTATAATTGATAAATAAAATATTTGATTTTAAGGTATACAATATGATGATTTGATACATACATATTTTATGAAATGCTTACCACAATTTACTTAACATATATACACATCTATCACCTCACCTAGTGTCCCTGTTTTGTTTTCTTTTGTTTTATGGTGAGAACACTTAAGCAAATTTCAAGTATATAATTCAGTATTGTTAACTATAACCACCATGCTGTATATTAAATCCTTGAACTTATTCATCTTATAACTGAAAGTTTGTACCCTTTGACCAATATATTCTCTTTTTCCCCAATGCCCTGCCCCTGGTAACCACCATTCTACTCTCTGTTTCTATGAGTTCCCAAAAAATTAAAGACACCACTACCCAGCCATCTCTCTTCTGGATATATACCCAAAGGAAATGAAATCAGCACCACACAGGGATATCCACACTCCCATGTTCGTTGCAGCATTACTCACAGTAGCCAAGATACAGGAAGAACATGTTCAATGATTGAATGGATAAAGAAATCATGATATATAGATATATCCGATGGAACATTATTTGGCCACAAAAAAGAAGAAAATCCTGCTATTTGCAACAACATAGGTAAATCTTGAGGGCAATATGGTAAGTGAAATAAGCCAGACAGAGAAAGATAAACGCTGCATGTCACATTTACATGTAGAATCTAATAATGTTGTTGTTCTTGATGGCTGCCAGTTATCCTCTGCTCTGGAGCACTTTTTATGATGGCAATTCAACTTCCTGGCTGAGAGCACACGCATGTGGATTGCATATTCTTCCAGCATGAGTAGGGGAGCAGACACACAATGTTGCATTCACCTGCAGTCCAGGTAATCCAGGGAAGTCTTGGGCAGTTCCTTTGCCGGCTTGTGCCTTCATTGCCTTCTGTGTTAACGGTGGAAGAGAGAAGTAGTAACTCATCAAAATAACAGAATGGGGTCTGTAGAGGATTAAATGGGTTGATATATATACAGTGTAAACAGTAGTGCCCGGCATCTAAGCATTAGCTATTATTACATATGTCTCTCCTCTGCCCACCCCAGTGTGCTTCATTATGGTGGTGTTAATAATACTAAAAACTAAAAAGTATACTATGTATTTATTAATGGAGGATTTGCTAAATACTAAATAAGGTATATTCATAAGCTATAATACAATGCAGTTGCCAGAAATAATGATAAAGATTTATTTATAAAAATATTTATCTAGAGCGTCAAGTGCTAAAAACAGATCACTGAATGATATATATAATATGATATTATATGTAAATATATATATGTGTGTATATATAATATACAACATGTATATTTATATAATGTATATTATATAATACATAATATAATTAATTAATTATTATATAATATATATAGATTGTTTTCCCCAAAAAATATATATATGGAAAAATAACCTGTTCAAATAGATATCAAAAAATATAACAGTGTGTTTTTTTCTAGGATTATGATATGTGCTTTTTAGTAGTACTTTTATGAAAGTGTATGTGTAAATAATATGTATATACATTTAGGTATGTGTACACATACACAGAGATCAAATAATACATAATCAGATAATATGAGTGAATAAAAGGCAAATGATCAAGAAAAATTATTTGTGCCATATAGTATAAGCAAGAGGTTACTATCCTTAATATATAAATAATACTTACAAATCAATATGAAACTACAATATCTTAAAAGGTCATAAGCGAGCAATTCACAAAACAAGAAACACAAATAGCTAGTTATTATATAGCAAAGAGTTCAGCTGAACTAAAGCAATTAGATATTCTTTTTTGCTATTCAACATAGCAATTAAAAAAATTGATAATGCCCAGCATTTGTCAATGGTGAGTAGAAATAGATATAGTCACCTGCTGCCTGTGAAATATAAATGAATGAAATCTTTCTGGAGGACAGTGTGGTAATATATATCGATATATTTTCAATCTAACTATATTCATACGTTTTTGGCCTAGTCATTTTAATTCTAGAACTTTTTACTGAAAAAATCATCAACAATTTTGTCACAGAAACAAAATTTAGGTGATTAGCTAAGTAAGTTATGGGACAGCATAATATAGAATATACGCTTACTATAAGGTTTAAAGGTGTGGCAAATGCTCACAAGATAATGCTAGGTGATAAAAGCAGACGAGGCAACAGTGTGATTCTACATTCTTCAAAATAATGTGTCCAAAGTAAAAAAGAACTAGAGGTACATCCATTACGTTTCTTTGTGCATGATCAAATATGGTAATTTTTATTTTATTCTGTATATCTTTTGCTATTTTCTAACATGTATGTCGTTTTCTTTCATCAATGTTATAGTTGCTTTCTATTGCTACTATATAAAATTACCACAAATGGGCTGGGTGCGGTGGCTCACGCCTGTAATCCTAGCACTCTGGGAGGCCGAGGCAGGTGGATCATTTGAGCTCAGGAGTTCGAGACCAGCCTGAGCAAGAGCAAGACCCCATCTCTACTAAAAAAATAGAAATAAATTAGATGAACAGCTAAAAATATATATTAAAAATTAGCCGGGCATGGTGGCATGCACCTGCAGTCCCAGCTACCCAGGAGGCTGAGGCAGGAGGATCGCTTGAGCCCAGAAGTCTGAGGTTGCTGCAGGCTAGGCTGACACCACAGCACTCTAGCCCTCGCAACAGAGTGAGACTCTGTCTCGAAAAAAAAAAAAAAAAGAAATTAGCAAAAATGTAGCAGCATAAATAACACAAACTTATTGTATTACAGCATTCTAGGACAGAAGTCCTACCTGGGTCTCACTGGGCTAAAACCATGGTGTCAGCAGGGCTGCATTCCTTTCTGGAGACTCGGGAGAATCCATTTTCTTGCCTTTTCCAGCTTCTGGAGGCCACCTGTATTCCCTGGCTCATAGCCCCTTCCTGCATCTTCAAAGCCAACAACAGTGGGTTGAGTCCTTTTCATGTGGCATCACTCTGACTTCTCCCTCTGCCTCCCTTTTCCACTTTTAAGGATGCTTGTGAGTACATTGGGCCCGGATAACCCAGGGTAGTCTCCCAATTTTAAAGTCAGATGACCAGCAGCCCTTATTCCATCTGCAACCCTGGCCATGTGCTATAACATATTCACAGATGCCGAGCGTTAGGGCACAGGTATATGTATGGGCAGGGGGCATTATTCTGCCTACTACAAATGGTTAAAAAACAATGAAAATTATTTTTATATGAACAGAAAGTTCAAGGAAATATACTTTAAGTGTTCATAAAGACAGTTTAATAAGTCAAAAGTAACATCTTGTACTGAAAAAAAAATCAAGAGTCCAGTGGAAATTACCACCAGAATATGGCTATTTTCCCATTGCCCAGAACAGCATCATCAGAACTTTGGTGAATGCTGCCCTGAGAAGACTCGGTCTCAGAGAAACAACTCTCAGGGCAGCGCACTAGGAAGAGGCCACTGCTTCGTTCTTAAAGAGTTCTATTCCTTCAAACCTTGCCATCGATTGTATCTCAGATTTCTCAGAGTTGTTAACTGATTCATAATTTTATTGTATCCAACACTAATTTTAATATAAAAATTATAATGGACTTTATATCACACACTGATGTATCTGTTACCACTCTTCAGTTAACCAAGAGCATATTCACTAAACCTCTTAGGCAACCAGAAGCAAATAACAAATACCAAAATACCAAATACCAAAATTTCAATGACTGTACCAGTAAAAAATGTCCTGGTCTTCAGGGTGAGGCTTAGAAAGTAATACTACTAATAGCTTGTAAATATCACAAGGTTTTTATACAAAGAATATTATCACTTGTTTTGTATAAGTGTCACATCTTTTGTTTTTCAAAGTCCTTCTAAGTCTCGGACTGCCCAAGTGGTCTTTATCGTCCCAAGCAAGAGGCAGGCTCCATGTAAGAAACCGTTCCTCCGCATACTTCTAAATCCCATCCACTGCCTGGCAGCTGTGTTTCCAGATGCCCTGGCAATACAGCAGGCCTCCTGGGCAGGGGACACTAGACGATGGCCTCGGAGAACATGTCCCACCTCCCACATTCACACCTCACCTTCCTGACTTGGAAAACACCTCCAGTTAATGAGCAAATCTGGCATCTGTCAGCTTTTTGTAAGCAAGCATTTCACAAGGTTTACAGAAAAGTAAAGTAAACAGAGTTCTGAGTAACAAAAGAGTGGCGTTTATGCATTCTTTGATTCACTTTAAAGGATGGTATAAACTGACTTTTTAACCAAGCATTAGGCAAGATCTGGGCCCAAGCCATTCTATAATAAACAGTGACATGGCTATATTAAAATATTTACTTAGTGTGCTAAAGTGACTTATAGGAAGAGTGGCTACTACATAGAAGTCCTAAGTATTAAGGCGTCAGGTGCCACGGGCAGCATAAATATTCCATGTGCACTTGTTTATAGGAAAACCCCATCTGGATTCGGCTAAAACAGCAGGCACCCTGGTGACCCCAGTTTTGCTATTGGAAAATATAACACAAGTGTTCACTCATCTAGAATAACTACAGTGCTAAGTGCCAAATGACAGATGGGAGGGGATTGGCTTTTCTCAATAAAATCCAGGCACTCCATTGTGAAGGGTTTCATTGTAAGGACTCCCCGGCATTTATAGACTCTCAGAGTAGACATGCAGCTAGACGAGGTAAGGTGCTGGGTCAGACTGACCAAAGCCTTCCTAGTCAGGATAGCTTTGCCTATACACATCCGAGCAAGCCAGAAAGGGTTTGGAAGACTTGGCCTGGAATAGTCCATCAACATCATCAGTCCCCACCCTTACCCTTACTGTCCTCCAAACTTAGTTATTATAAGGAATGATCAAGCAGACGGGCTGGGGACCGAGCCTGGTGTGATCCAAAGAGCACAGTGTGATGAGACAGAAAGTCTGGATTTCAAGAGTACTCCTTCACTGGCTTGATGTAACCTGTAGAATGAAGAGGAGAAAAGATAATGCATATTGACAGGCATCATGCCAAATGTTTTTTGTATGTTATCTCATTGATTCTCCATATCAATGCTATGATGCAGGTACTTCCCCATTTTACAAATTTACGTAGATGGTTGAGAATGATTCCAGGAATGAAAGGTCTTCCCAGGCCAGGCCTCAGTCATCTCATCAGAGGAACATATCTCCCTCTTCTCCTAAAGGTTGACCCAAGTGTAGAGGGAGCAACACAAATAACAGTATAGCTGTTATCGGGACTGACGATTTGGTTTGGGAGAAAATTCCTCTGCATGACAGCATGCCTACCCAACTTTACAGGTGCATAGCTCAAAAAGATAAAGTCTCAAACTGAAACTGTTAACTGCAAACTAAAAACCGTGTGTTTGGATAAAGTGGCTCCCTCACACATGCACTTTCAACTGTAAACCTCTCCCAGCTGAACTTGATTCATAGATTTCTTTTCACTGATCCACTCACTTAACAAAGGTGTAATGAGTCCTCCTATGCATCCAGCCCTTTCTAGACAATCAGGATACAGCAATGAGCACAGTCTCTGCCTCCGTGGAGCTGACCTTCCAGTGGGAGGATGGATAAATATAAGATTAAGTAAATTAACATAATCCAGGTTGTGATAAGGAAAGAAAAAGTAAGCAGGCTATAGGAATGAAGAATGACTAAGAATACCATTTGAGGGATGGTGATCAGGTAAAGCAAAGATATTAGTTTAGAAGTTTTGGGAATCAAAATTTTAATCTAATTTGCTGTCTTTAGCGTCACAGCTCAAAGTTTAAACAAATCAGTTGCATCGTGACATGAAGGAAACAATACTGAGCTGAGAGTTACTTTAGACTCTGATCTAAGCTTTAACATTAACTTATTATGTGGCCCTTAGACAGTTGTTATAATACATAATTTCATAGATGAGGAAACCAATGCCAAGAAAGGTAATACGACACGCTCAAGACAGCAAAATTGGTGTGAGTCTCTAAGGTTCCTTTCCATTCTATATTGCTAGAATTATGCTGTCTAATGTGGAAGCCACTAACCACATGTGGGTATTGACCTTTACATTAATTAAATTTTTAAAAAATTAAAATTCAGTTCCTTGGTTGCACTAGCCATATTTTGAGTGCTGAGTAGTTACAAGAGACTGGTGGCTGCCTTACTGGGCAGTGCAAATTGCAGAACATTTCCATCATTGCAGAAAGTTCTTTGGGAAAGCACTGTTCTAGAGTTCTATATGGATTCTGTTAGCTTTTGGAAGAAAAAAAGCAACTGTTTGCTTATATGTTTTATATTTCTGCCAGATGATTTAGCATCTTAGATGACAAATAATTTTTGGCAGTTTTAACCCCAGAATTTTATGCTCAGTCAGATTGTCTTTTTTTTTTTTTTTTTTTTGAGACAGAGTCTCACTCTCTTGCCCGGGCTAGAGTGCCGTGGCGTCAGCCTAGCTCACAGCAACCTCAAACTCCTGGGCTCAAGCAATCCTCCTGCCTCAGCCTCCCAGGTAGCTGGGACTACAGGCACGTGCCACCATGCCCGGCTAATTTTTTCTATTTTTAGTTGTTTGGACAATTTCTTTTTATTTTTAGTAGAGACGGGTCTCGCTCTTGCCCAGGCTGTTCTCGAACTCCTGAGCTCAAACGATCCGCCCATCTCGGCCTCCCAGAGTGCTAGGATTACAGGCGTGAGCCACCACGCCTGGCCAGGTTGTCTTTTATGTGTGAAAAAAACAAAATGCTTAGGAAATTAGACCATCCATGTACCCTATTTGAAAAAATAATTTTGAAGATGTGTCCTGAGTGAGTGATAAAGAAAATTAAAGATCCTGGTGTGGTTGCTGTGGTCTGAATGTGTTCCCTCAAATTTAAATTGAATTGAAACTTAATCCCCAGTGTGATAGTACTAAGAGGTGGAACTTAATAGAAGTGAGTAAGTCTTGAGGGCTCCACCTTCGTGGGTAGGACTAGCGCCTTACGGAAGGGCACGAGGGGGCAAGTGCATTCCTCCCATCTCTTCTGCCATTTGAGGACACAGCACTCGTCCCTCTAGAGGATTCAGCAGCAAGGCGCCATTGCGGAAGCACAGAGCAGCCTCACCAGACACCGAAACTGCTGGCATTTTGATCTTGAACTTCCCAGTGTCTAGAACTGTGAGAAATAAATTTCTGTCTGTATAAATTACTATCAGGTATTTTGTTATAGCAGCACAAACGAACTAAAACAATGCTAAAATCAGAGTACAGAACACTGGATGCTGTGCACTAAAAGCAATTATCCATCTACGCGAATGTGATTTAAAGAATCGTCTAAACAAATGTAATCGCAAATTAAATGTGAGCTCCTCTAAAAAATTCAAAAATGTACAAAACGTAAAGATGATTGAACACATAGTCTGGAATTTAAAATTTAAAAATTGAATAAAGTTGCATGAAAATACTCAACGTTGACCCTGACAATGAGGTGGACCTGCTACAGTCGTCCTGGTGAGAGTGTGAATAGGTGCAGCTCTTCAATATGTACTAAAAACCTGGAACTTGCTAAACTCTTTCTATCCTGTTGTTCCGCTTATAGGAAACAGTCTTAAGAACGTATCAAACAGGACCACCAAAGAAAGATTGATCTATTAAGATCTTCATTGCAGCACAGTGTACAGAAGCCAAAAAGAAATTGAAAATATAGTCAGTAAGAGAGGAATAGTTAATTTCAAGTATAAAATATAATTTCATGTATCCATTGAAAATCATGATCATGAAAAAAGTATTAATGGAAAAGTGTTATGATGGGATATGAAGGGCGAAAGCGGAATGATGATAATAGCTAACACTTATTCAGTGTTTAGCAAGTACCAGCCACTGCTCCAAAGACTTCACATCTATTTTATCATTTACCCTTCAAAATACCTACCGGTAATCGGTACCCAACATACCACCGAGTAAACAGATCCATGAGATTTGCCCCGTGCCCCACAAGTCACTAAGCGGCAGAGCCAGGTCGTGCACGCAGGCCCAGCTGACATGGGGTCGGTGCTCCCAGCTCCCTCCTCCGCGGGAGGATCTCTAAGCAGCATGCTTTCAGCCATGGAAAAAAATGTGTGCACATTTAGAAAAAAATCCCAGCTGGAAATACACCAAAACCTGAACAGTGAAATTATCTCTGAATGGTGGGATTACAGGTCACTTTTATTTTCTTCTTCAAATTAGTCCCTATTTTTAAATCATTCTGGCAGTGAACATGATTCAACAATCAAGAAAAAAATTTAATGAAAAAGGAGAGGCCCATCTCCATACACAGATTTGTACACCAAGGGGAAAAAATAATAATTCAAAAGGCAAAGCTAAAAATGGAATTCCAAAGTGTTGCCTGGAAATTAGTGGGAGTTCAAAGGAGTTAAATAAAAGATGGAAAATTGGAGATGAGCCACTGCTAAATCTTTAAGCTCTTCCAAGAGGTTTCTGTTTGCGGTTGTTGGTTTCTCTCTCTCAGCCCTCAGCTTAACTGGTGAGCGTTTGCACAGTTACTGAGCAGTTAGAAGCCACTCAGAGCCTCTAACCTTATGAGTCTGCCTCATTATTGTTATTTTATTTTAATGAATTTGTTGTTTATTGACCTAACAAACGAACTTACTATCAGCAAGGCCTTTTTTTTCCTCTCTCACTTTTATTATTATTATTTTTTAAATCAGGCAACACTTTGTTGAACAAACCTGACCCTAAAGAATGCTTGCTGGCACCCTGTCCAAGAAGCCTAGCAGAAGTTTGTGTGGTTATCTTGATGAGCGAGTACAGTTTAGTCTAGTCTCTTCTTTGTTGAATAACACCATCACACATAGTCCCCCAACGAACGGCAGTGCCAGTCTTACCTTTGCTTGGGTGTTCATCGACCGCTGTGGGCCAAAGGGTCGCAGAAGATAACTCCACAACCTGCACTAAAACCACCATAAAGCCCCAGACGTATTTGTCATCCGCATTATGACGCTTTACTTTGCTGGTGTTTCTCTGCAGCGTGCTGGAGGCCTGTTGTAATTCTCAACATTCTGTTCCAGGGGAGCCAATTCTAACCTCCAGATTCAGAATTTTTAAAGTGCTCTGAAAGGTGGCATATTAGTTATTTAAAACTTTGAGTAATTAATTTTTCTGGGCCTCTGTATGATCTAAATTTCTATTTTAGTCTCCTCACTTTTTAGACCTGAGAAACAACTTAATGGGAGAGAAAGAATGGATAATGCAAAAAGCTCAAGAATTGGAATTGCCCACACCTGGCCAATTGAATCCTGCTCTGTCATTTACTAGGCACAACTTTCAACAAGTGCTTAACTGCTTTGAGTCTTGTTTTCCTAGGAATCAGAGTGCTGGTGTTAAGATTAGAGGGATAATATACAAAAGCCAAGTGTAATGCTTGGTACATAATGTGTGCTTAGTAAACATGCTCTGTCTTCCCATCCTCATCACTCTCAGAAATGCATCTGCCCTAGAATGTGCTCCTTGGGACCTGGAGCAAAGTCAGAGCAGTTACAGGCCTTCTTTGGTTTTACCTAATCAGAATTGAGAGAGCCTCTTTGAGATTGAAAAACATTCTAGATCTGAAGGTAGATGAAAGCAGAACTTCTGCTAACCTTTCCTCTGGTTACAGTTTCTTCCCATGCTATGTCATGCCCTAAAAGTTAGACTGCAAACCACCCAAGGAAATCAGCATCTTCTGTTCCTTAGGTAACCCCACTGGGTGCCACCAGCATCCACAGACAGTGCAGTGCCCCAGGGAGCCTTAGTTCCAGTCTTTTCCCTTCTTCCCCATCCTGTGGCAAGAGTAGGAGCTCCTGTAGAGCATGTTAGTCTTTTTCTAGCCAACACAGGCCCACGTGTACTTCCTGTCAGCCCAGTACCACCCCTCACATCCCAGTTCAATGTGATTTGAAGCTATCATACCTTCCTACTCTTGTATTGGACAGGATAGGCTAAGTTATGCTGAGGCAACAAACAACCCCAAATTTTCAGTGGCCCAAAGTTACGAAAGTTTATTTCTCATTTATGCTATGGTCAATTGTAGATGGGCTGGGGGCCTCTGTTCCAAGATCATTCTCAGTCTGGGACTCAGGCTGGTGCAGAATCTACTCCGTAGAAGGCTGCCAGCCTCTGTGACAGAAAAAAAAGAGATCATGCTCTTTTTGTGTTCTACATCGGATGTTATCAGGGAACTTCAAATGGAAACAACAATGGGATTCCAGTACACACCCACAGCACCAAATGCTGGTGAGGATGGGTAGCAAAAGGAACTCCCATTCCTGACAGGTAGGAATGTCAAACGGTACAATACTTTGGAGGACAGTTTGGTAATGTCTCACAAAACCAAAGATACTCTGACCATATGACCCGGCAATCACTCTCCTTGTTACTTACCCAAGTGAGTTGAAAACTTATGTCTACACAAAAACCAACACACAGATGTTTAGAGAAGGTTTATTCATAATTGCCTGAACTTGGAATCACCCAAGATGTCCTTCAGCAGGTGAGTGGATAAATAAACTGTGGTACAGCCAGACAACAGAATAGTATTCATTGCTAAAAAGAAATGAGCTATTGAGCCATGAAAAGAAATGGAGAAAACTTAAATGCATATTACCATGTTAAAGAAGTCAGTCTGAAAAGGCGACATACTGTATGATTCCAATTATGTGACATTCTGGAAAAGGCAAAACTATGGAGACAGTAAAAAGTCAGTGGTTGCCAAGGGTTGAGGGGAGGGAGGGATGAATAGGCAGAGCACAGAGGACTTTTAGGGTAGTGAAACTACTCTTCATGATACTATAATGGTAGATATGTGTCATTATGGGTTTGTCCATACCCATGAAATGTACAATGCCAAGAGTGAGCCCCAATGTAGACTATGGACTCTTAGCGATAATGTGTCAATGTGGGTTCATCGATTGTAACAAATGTACCACTCTGGTGGGAGATGTTCACAATAGAGGAGGCTATGCAAGTGTGGGGGCAGGGAGCCTATATGGGAAATCTCTGCACCTTCCACTCAACTTTGCTGTGACCTAAAATGTCTCCAAAAAATAAATCTATTAAAAAAATGAATATACATCTCAGATGTTAAGTGGCTTGCTTACGGTCCTGCAAGAGTGCCTCGCACATAGTGAATATTTAATGTTGAATGAATAAGTGAATACATGTGTGAATTAATGAAAATGTAAAATGATGATGATGAAAGGCAGGTTGTAAATACAGGTGGCAAAATTTTTGATACAGGGCTCTTTCTGTTTGCGTCATACCACCTCCCAGCTCTCCCCCGACCCCTGCCCCGACCCAGGCTGCTAGCAATTGTCTTTCACTCCAAGGAAAGTTTCTGGGTTTTATTTTTCTGTGTTTGTAAAATAATTTGCATTCTTGAGTTTTAGAAAGACAGCAAGCAATCGTCATTGTACTACAATTCAAACACACACACACACATATGTGCACAAAATCCACCTGTCTTAGTTTGCTTTGTGTTGCTATAACAGAATACCTGAAACTGGGTAATTTATAAAGAAAAGAGGTTCTTAGCTAGGCATGGGTGGCATGTTCCTGTGGTTCCAGCTACTCAGGAGGCTGAGGCAGGAGGATTGCTTGAGCCCAGGAGTTGGAGTTTGCAGAGAGCTATGATGACTCCACTGCACTATAGCCAGGGTGACAGAGCAAGACCCTGTCTCAAAAAAAAAAAAAGCTCCCAGTTCTGCAGGCTGGGAAGTTCAAGAATGGGCAGGCCTCTGGTGGCTTCTGATGAGGGCCTGGTGCTGCATTAAAATGGAGTGGAGTTTGTTTTTCCATTCTTGTGATGCTTCACTTAGAAGAATGGTCTCCAACTCCATCCAGATAGTTACGAAAGATACTAGTTCACCATTGTTTTTATGGCTGAGTAGAACTCCATGGTATACATATACCACATTTTATTAATCCACTCATGTATTGATGGGCACTTGAGTTGTTTCCCCATCTTTGCAATTGTGAATGGTGCTGCTATAAACATTTGAGTGCAAGTGTTTATGTAACCGAAATGTTTGCACCCCCATTATATCCTGAAAAAAAAGAAAAAATAGGGTGGAGAGACAGAAGGGGAACCAGGTGTGTGCCAAGAGAAAGGGCACAAAAGAGGCTGACCTGCTCTGTAACAACCCACTGTCTCGAGAACTAACCTGTGAAAAAGATATTAATCCATTTTCACCACCTAATCAACTTTGAAAGGCTCCACCTCCCAATACCATAACACTGGGACTAAGCCTTGACATCGGTGTTAGTGGGGTCAGATCGTACTCAAACATAGTATCCTCGACTTATAATTCGATCAGCAGTGGCATAAGATAGTTGAAAGAAATAATAATTCACATAATTTGGACTAAAAGAACTACCAAGAAGGTGCAGAAGGGATACCCGAGTCCACACATTATTTCTATTTTGAATTTTGTTCCACTTTGGCAGTGAGGTTTTACTGTCCTAAAGAGATACCTGTGGCCCCTAGGGTTCAACCAAGAACCCAGAAGACTGGAGAAATTAAAAATGAGAGACAGAGAGAGAGAGAGAACAGAGAGAGGGAGAGACGACAGAGAACATTTGACTGAAAATACCTCTAGCACCTGGCAGAACTTAGAGAATGAAAAATTCCTTATCTATGAGAATCAAAACCTGCACGTGAGCCAAATACATCTGTTGAATGTTGCAAGTGACAAAATGCAGCTCAGAAGGAGCGTGCACTGAGTCATTTAAAAAAATTCCTAAGACACTTAACAAGTACATCTAGACACAGCTCAAGTATGCGTTCTGATGGCTCATGGAAACATGCTGGGGACGTGATTCAAACGGCTTGGAAAACGCAGCCTCCTTGCTTGGATGATTCACCACTTGAGGAGACAGCAGGGAGTCGAGGTAATTAGGAGTTTCTTTGGATCAGATAAAATCCTATAAGTTGTGCCTCCATTTAATACTGAGGTCTCAAGGCATTTGAGTAATGGCCTGTGAGGGGGATGGATGGAAGAAACAAAAGTGGATTGTTTCCTTTTAAAGTTTTAATTTATTTTTAATGGAAAATATAGTCATGTTTCAAAAATTGAGAAACACAAAGCAATACACAGTAGTTAAGTCTCCTACAGCGAAAAATCTCCCCCCAGCTCCTCTCTCAGACCCCCAATTCCCCTCCCAGCATCAATGACCAATTCCTAGTATATTCTTCCACACACGTTTTTATGCAAATGCAAGCAGATAAATATTTGTTTCAACTTTTCCTCCTTTTAATTCAAATACCAACCTACTATTCAAACTATTCTGCATCTTGTCTTTTTTACTTAAAATACAGCTTTGTATCAAATCTTAAAATTGAACATATGTAAAAACCAATGTAATAACTCTGTCTCAAATTGCTATCACCCAAATACAGAGAAAGAAAAAAAGAAAGAACTCAAGTAGCTTTTGAACCCAGTATATTACAACTCTACACCCTTAGTGAGATCTGTTTTAAGGATAAAAAGAACAATAAAGAATTCTGAATTTTACTTAGATTATTTGTTGTTTGATAATGATATGGAAGTAGTTATACTGAAACTATTTTGACTACATTGTAGAATAGAGAAAAATAAATTTAAAAATTGGATATAGTTGGCATCAGGGAAATGCAAATCGAAACCACAATGAGATATCACTTATCTCCAATGAGAATGGCCTTTATCAAAAAGTCCCAAAACAATAAATGTTGGCGTGGATACGGAGAGATAGGAACACTCATACACTTCTGGTGGGACTGCAAACTAGTGCAACCTCTGTGGAAAGCAATATGGAGATACCTTAAAGAGATACAAGTAGAACTACCATTTGATCCAGCAATCCCATTACTGGGCATCTACCCAAAAGAACAAAAGACATTCTATAAAAAAGACACCTGCACTTGAATGTTTATAGTGGCACAATTCACAATTGCAAAGATGTGGAAACAACCCAAGTGCCCATCAATACATTAGTGGATTAATAAAACTTGGTATATGTATACCATAGAGTACTATTCAGCTATAAGAAACAATGGTGATATAGCACCTCTTGTATTCTCCTGGATAGAAGTGGAACCCATTCTACTAAGTGAAGTATCCCGAGAATGGAAAAACAAGCACCACATGAACTCACCAGCAAACTGGTTTCACTGATCAACACCTAAGTGCACATATAAGAATAACATTTATTGGGTGTCGGGCAGGTGGGAGGGGGGAGGAGTGGATGGATATATGCATACATAATGAGTGCGATGCGCACCATCTGGGGGATGGACACACTTGAAGCTCTGACTTAGGGGGGAGGGGAGGCAAGGGCAACATACATAACCTAAACATCTGTACCCCCATAATATGCTGCAATAAAAAAAAATTTAGAAAAATTGGATACAGTTGGGAATAAAGGGTTCATATGTGAAAGAAGGGAGATATAAAAAATGGGGAAGATGAGAAAGAATAAACCTGTGTTGTTGGATTAAAATGAGGACTATAAAAATAAAATAGCACTAGGCACTGAAAAGTTCTAGAACTACAGCCACTCCAGAAGCAATGAGCATACCTTGTGAGTGCTCAGATCTTGGTTTCTAAATTCTCTTTTCCACCGAAAGGGCTCAGGAAGTCTTGGGGAAATGACTATTTCCAGGTCAAAGGCAAAAAAAGTACAAAATGGTCCTGGAACATTTTATTATTGTGATAGACTGACATGGACATTCCAAGGTACACAGGAGCCAGCTTGAAGGGGCTTCTGATAATCATATGTTCATAGTATCCCCCCCAAAAAAACGATAATGAATACTGAATTTTTAAAAAGTCGACTAATGTATAATGTAGTCAATAAAAGGGAGAGAGTGGAACTCTTCTTTCAGGAGAATATCAAATAATAAAATTATAAATATTAGATTTGGAAAATGACTATTTTGCTACCTCCATTGTACTAATGAATTCAGCCAAGACTCATAGACATTAAAACCAATAAAGTCTAAGGGATGGTCCAAATCCAAGATCTTACTGTTCAAGAAAGTTTTGACAAATCTCCATGAAGCAGTAATCGGACTCCACTGAGTAAGATGCTGTTAGCCTCCTTACATGGTCTCAGACTACACCCTGGATGTTGTCATAGTTCGCTCGGGCTGCTATAACAAAGTGCCACAGACTGGGTGGCTTAAACAACAAAAATTTATTTTCTCACAATTCTAGAGGTTGAAGGTCCAAGATCAACATGCCAGTAGGGTTGACCTCTCCTGAGGCCTCTGTCCTTGACTTGCAGAAGGCCAGCCTCTTGCTGCATCTTCCTCTGGGCCTGGTGTCTCTGTGTATGTCCAAACTTCTTATAAGGATATCAGTCAGGTGGAATCAGAGCCTACTCATATCACCTCATTTAACTTTAATTATCTTTTTAAAGACCCTATCTCAAAATACAGTCTTATTGTGAGGTACTGGAAGTTAGGGCTTAAGCCCACACAAATTTCTGGAGTCTCAATTCAGTGTATAACAGAGATCTTCTCAAATACAAAGGGAATTACAATGAAAAAGTCTGGCAGACGCTACCTTAACCGGATGAGCAAACTTAGCATCGTCAAGGGCATCTCTGTCATATTCTTGACAACAATCTTTTACCTGAATCTAATTGTGAGGAAACAAATAAATCCAGATTATGAAAATTTATGGCCAGTCACGGTGGCTCACACCCGTAATCCCAGCACTCTAGGAGGCCCAGGTAGGAGGACCACTTGAGCTCAGGAGTTTGAGGTTGCTGAGAGCTAGGCTGACACCACAGCACTCTAGCCTGGGCAACAGAGCGAGACTCTGTCTCAAAAAAAAAAAAAAAAAATTTCTACAAGACAAGTTGCTGAAAAGATTATTGTCATGAAATGCAAAAAAGGTTAGGTTGACTAAATTACATAAATGTTAGCTAAAGAGACATGAAAACCTGGATCCAAAAAAAAGAAGTCCAAAAATATTAATATTTTGGTGATAACCAAGAAAATTTGAACTGTATTAGATGATATTATTGTTTCAATGCTAAATTTCTTAGATGTATGGTGTTGTGGCTTTGTATTTAGGGATAAAGGCCATACTGTCTATAATTTATTTTCAAATAGTTCTACAAAACGTGTCTGTAATTAACAATGGGTGTAGGTGAAAAGTATATGATATATTTATAATAGTAATGATATAACTTTTTGTATATTTGAAAATTTTTTAAATGCAAAGTTGGGGGAAAAGGAAGCAAGGAAGGAAGGAAAGAGGAAGGAAGGAAAAAAGGAAGAAGAAAAGGAAAGAAGGGGAAAGAAGGAAGGAAAGGAAGGAGGAAAGGGAAGGAAGAGAGTGAAAGAAAACATTTCATATTTTGGAGAAACTCTCTATGATGCATAAGAAGTATACTGGTTCTGCTGTATACCTGCACATTTGTTTTTCATTGTGTGGATATACCAGTATTTAACCAGTTCTCTATTTCTGAATATTTATATTATCTTTTTATTTTTTTTACTAAAAACAATGGTGCAAAATAATCCTGTACATATATCTTTTGGACATGTACAAGTATATCTTTAGGATAAATTCCCAGAAGATGAATACTAGATTAAAGTTCTTTCTTACCTACTCAAAAATATAAAATACCATACTTGCTGGGAAAACAAGTTTCTTTTCCTATTGATAACTATGAAATAAAGTTCAAAAATGTGGATCTAAAAAAATAAAAAATAAAGTTCTTTCTTGATAACTATCAGTGTACACTGAATTTCTAGGCGAAAGAGTTATTTTTTCAGTTCACCGGTATTCTGAATCAGTGTAAAATAAGCAGGTTTTAAAAGCAAGCCTCCTTAATCTACAGTGAAGAGCTGGTTTCCTTACCTTAATGGTTTAATTCAAGGCTTGAATTATTCAACTTTAAATGCAAAACATCTAACATAGTGTGTTGTACAAAATGGATACGGGCATTCATCAAATGCATTTGAATGAATGAGTGAGTGAGTGAATGGAACTTTCTGGACACCGGAGCATTAACTGTGGAACTATAAAATAAACACGTCCTCCCTCCCCACATTCCAAAAAGGCTGTGAGAATCTTAATGGCATCTCACTATAACACACTCACAAATTAGATGCCGAGACACATCTCCCATGGACCTCATCCAAGTCACCAAAATGACTTCCTTATAATGGACTCTCAAGACAGAATTACAGTGCAGCAGTTGGGAATTTAAAGTTTATAAAACATTGAATTCTCCAGCTCCTTGCCTACTCCCTGCCTGCGGCTGTGTTTTTCTCTGCTGGTATCCAATTGCTTCATCACTTTGCTCCACATCAGGGCTACTTAGAGAGAATGGAAAATTTGGATTTCACTCTAGCCTCAGCCCATTGAGGGTAGACAACTAAGGGACCTGAGCCAAGTCACCTTATCTTTCAAAGTTTCTGTTTTTTCATCTATAAAATAGATGGGTTGAAACACTAATATTTCTTTCCATATTCTGTACTTCTTTGGAGAATTTATGTTCTCAATCACACTACAGGTGGTGTAATAGCAACCACATATGAAAAAAGAACTATATGTGCCGTAAAGTATCAACAAACACAGTGGAGCAGGATTATTGCACACATCAGAAGAGGAACGTTTTCTTAAGTCAAGTTCCCAAATGAGCTTTTTCTTTGTCTAGCTTTAGTCCCTGTGCTTCTGGTAAGTAGCAGGGAGCATACAAGGCTTGAGTATAACCAAGCTCCCAAATGCAAAGGTCCATCGTAACACCGCCATATGCCACCAATAGCGTATATAAAGCATTGTGTGTTGACAGTTTGCTGTGAACAGGTGCTCCAACTGCTGATGCAGACTGGAAAACTTTCTGAATCCCACGTCAAACCCATGGTATGTGATCCTCTGAGTGAGCCATCTAAGAAATAAGGGGTAACAAAGACTCACCTACCTGTTCCTCAAAGATTATTACTTCGGTGGGAACTATTTATTATCTATCAACTCTTAGTCAGGTGTCCCTAACATTAAAGTTACCCCCTCAGACCAAGACAGTTGTCTCAAATAATTACACACTATGGTTTTCATTCTTTAAAAGAAGAATTTAAAAATGGTTTCTGGAGGACAAGAATTAAAGTGATAAAGAAGACGGGAAGTCATCTTTTCCCAGGAATATTTCAAGGACTTGCATGTTTAAACCAAAAAGAGAGGTTGAAGAAGAAACATAATATTTATTAGTTGTTTGTAAATATACAAAGAGCTATGAACAAGTGGTAGCTTCCACAGACAGGTGTAGGATACATGGAGCTGTTTTTTATGGATCTGGAGAACAAAATTTCAAAAGGCAAAATTTTCAGAGTGGCAGTCCTTGGTTTGATTTGAGGAAGGGCTTTCTGATAAGTAGAGATGCCGAACAATGAAATAAACTTTCTGTGACTTACCAAGTTCCAAAGAATGTGAGCAGTTCAAGAAAATGTTTGATGCTAATTTTCAGGGATGAGAGATGGAAGGTAATTCTCTCTGGATGAGAGATTGAAGCCAGTAAATTATAAGGATTGGTCCAAATGGAAGATTCTACTATGCAAGTAAATAACTTTTATTAAAACTCCGTGAAGTAATGATTATATTTTAATAATACTTCCATGTTCATCAAATAAGAAAAAAAACAAATAGAATTTATTTTTAGATTATTCAGATTAAGAAAAAAAGTGAAATGTGATAATTCATGAAGAAAATTAAAAGGAATAAAATAAGAATACAAAATTTACAGTCATGCAAAAATATCTCATCAAAAGAAAAGTACGAAGATACATCACAGATTACAAAGATGCAGTGTTTGCAAAAATGTAAATCTTGCGGAGGAAACTGCAATCTTATAACTTACTAAAAACTAAAGGGTGCTTTTTCCATGAATTAAAATTACAAATTTTACTATAAAAGTATTTAAAAATTTTGGAAATTACAAAACAGCATGAACAAAATTAAAAGGAAAGCATTAATGCAATAAGACAAGAATAGGAAATACAAGGTACATGGATTGAAAAAGAAGAAATAAAATTGTTTTTGTTCACTGATGACATGATTATTTATGCATAAAATCCAAAAGAACTAACAGAAAAATCTCTTGGAACTAATAAGAAATTATAGCAAGGTTGCAGGATCAAGGTTAATAAAATTCAATCACTTTCCTATACACCAGCAACAAACCAGTGGAATTTGAAATTGAAAACGTAATACCATGAGCAAGATGGCAGAATAGGAAGCCCTGGGTGTTCCTTCCCCCATGAACATACTAAATTTAACAGCAATTCATGGACAGATTCCCGTTGTGAGAAATCCAGAAACTAGTTAAAAACTCCTACACCCCAGCTGAGTGCAAAACCAGCTGTATGGAAGCTGATCGGGAAATTAGAGATATCCTCTTGCCATAATCCTTACCACTAGCCCAGTGACATGTGATTGGGAAAAAGTCCCCCAGCTTCCAGGTTCTCCCTGGAAGATAAAATGGTGCACGACACATCCAACACCTCAACATTCCTGGGGACTACCCAGAGGACTGGCTTCTGTCTAGCCTGTCTCAGAGTGCTGGAGAGACATGGGACATGGCATACTCCAGCCACCCAGGGCCAGTGAAAACAGACATGGTGGTTTGGGCTAGCAGTTATTATAGTCACTCTCCTAAGTTCAGCACAGAGTTGGCAGTCAAAAACTTTAGCTCGTAAATTATCCCCAGGGAAGGAAAGAGGTGTACCTCATATTCAATACCACAATTTTTCCCAGAGCTAACTAGAGAAATGTTTCAGTCTAGCCTGTCTTGGAGTGCTGGCAAGACATAGTATACTCTAGCCATCCAGGAACAAGAAGAGTAAAGATGGTGATTCAGCCTGGGAGTTGCGATAGCAATTCCCTCCAGTTCAGTACTGAGCAAGCAGGTGAAATCTCAGCTCCCAGCTTCTACTCAGGAAAGGAAAGAGATGTAACTAGGCATTTAAATACCCAACTCAGGGTCTGTCTGAGGAAATGGCTTCAGGCTCACGTGTCTTAGGGTGCTAATGGGATCTGCTATATTCTAGATGTCTGGGGGCCACTAAGAACCAATAAAGAAGATTGGATTAGCACAAAGGTTGAAGAGACTTCCGTAATCTCTGGCCAGACTGAATGGTGAGGGTCTTCCCCAGCACAAGTCCAACTTGTGAAGACTATGAGAGGTAGCTCTCTTATCTAATGGGCATGCACTGACACAGAAAATCAAGGCCAATGAAGAAATGTAGAAACATTTTTCAAACAAAGGAACAAGATAAACCTTCAGAGACTAAGCCTAATGAAATGTAGATATATGATTTTCCTGACAGAGAATTCAAAATAACCATCCTAAAGATGCTCACTAAGGTCAGGAGAATGATAAATGAACAAAGCAAGAATTTCGAGAAAGAGATATAAAAGTTTAAAAAGTACCAAACAGAAGTAATGGAACTGAATAATACAATAACTTAACTGAAAAATTCACTGGAAGGGTTTAACAGCAGATTAGATTGAGTAGAGGAAAGGATCAGCAAACTCAAAGACAGGTCATTGGAAATTATTCAGTCAGCACGGAAAAAAATCAAAAAGAGTGAAGAAAATCTAAGGGACTTATGGGATATCATCAAGCTGATCAATATAAGTCAGAAAAAGGAGTAGGGAGAGAGGGAGAGAGAGAGAGGGGACAAAAAATCCCCCACCTTATTCAAATAGGTAATGACTGAAAACTTCCCAAATCTGGGGAAGAAAATGGACATGCAGATCCAGGAAGCTCAAAATATCTCAAATAAGATGAATTCAAAGAAATCCACACTGAAATACATTATAATCAAATTATCAAAATTCAAAAATTTGAATTTTGAAAGCAGGAAGCAAAAAGAAGCTTAAAAGTACAAGAGAACCCCACATGACTATAAGCATATTTTTCAACAGAAAACTTGCAAGCCAGAAGGGAGTGGGATAATATATTAAAAGTCCTGGTGAAAAAATGCCAATCAAGGACACTATTCCTGGAAAAACTGTCCTTTGAAAACAAAGGAGACATAGACTTTCCCAGACAAACAAAAGCCAAATGAGTACATTACCACAAGACCTGCCTTAGAAGAAGTGCCAAAGGGAGTTCTTCAAGTTAAAATGAAAGAATACTAAACTACAACACGACAGCTTAAGAATATCTAAAACTTGATGAGAAAGGTAAATACATAGACAAATATAGAATACTATATTATTGTAATGGTGATGGGTAAATCACTTTGAATTCTGATATAAAAGTTAAAATATGAAAGTATTAAAAATAACTATAACTAAAAAAATTAATGGATATGCAATATAATAGATGTAAATTGTGAGGCCGGGCACAGTGGCTCACGCCTGTAATCCTAGCTCTCTGGGAGGCCGAGGTGGGTGGATTGTTTGAGCTCAGGAGTTTGAGACCAGCCTGAGCAAGAGCCAGACCCTGTCCCTACTAAAATTAGAAAGAAATTAATTGGACAACTGAAAATATATAGAAAAAATTAGCCGGGCATGGTGTCGCATGCCTGTAGTCCCAGCTACTTGGGAGGCTGAGGCAGGAGGATCGTGTGACCCCAGGAGTTTGAGGTTGCTGTGAGCTAGGCTGATGCCACGGCACTCTAGTCCGGGCAACACAGTGAGACTCTGTCTCAAAAAAAAAAAAAAAAATAGATGTAAATTGTGACATCAATAATACAAAGTGTGAGGGAGGAGAAGTGAAAGTAAAAGTATATTAACAAATAAGATGTATTAACATCTTATTTTGTAACTTGTAAATACCAAAAGTTTAGGTATTCAATTCAAGTTAAGTTGTTATCAGCTTCAAATGTAGTATTGTAACTATAAGATATTTTATGTAAGCCTCATGCTAACCATACAGAAAATACCTGTAGAAGTTACACAAAGGAAAAGAGAAAGGAATCAAAGCATAGTAGTAGAAAAATTAATGAAACACAAAGGAAGACAGCAACAAAGGAAAAGAGAGATAAAAGAACAACAATATAAACAAAAAAGAATAAACAAAATGGCAACTGTAAATTTTTCCTATTAGTAATTACTTCAAATGTAAACAGATTAAACTCCTCCAATCAAAAGACAAAGAGTGGCTGAATGAATAAAAAAACCAAGATCCAGCTATATTTTGTCTACAAGAAACTTACTTTATATTTAAGAACACATGTAGGCTTAAAGTGAAGGGAGGGAAAAAGCTATTCCATGCAAATGGAAACCAAAAGAAAGCTGGGGTGGCTATACTCATACCAGGCGAAATAGATTGTAAGTCAAAAACTTTCACAAAAGACAAAAAGGTACTTTATATAACAATAAAATGATTAGTTCAGTGGGAACATTTAGCAATTTGCCCAACATCAAAACACTTAAATATGCAAAGCAAGTATTGACAGAATTGAAGATAGAAATAGACAGTAATATAATAATAGTAGTGTCTCTTCCATTTGGCTGTTCCTGAGTTGTATCCTTTATAATAAACTGGGAATAGTAAGTAAAACAATTTCCTAAGTTAATACAGGCCCCACATTTGGAAATTAACAGAAGCCAAAAACTCCACAAGAAAAGTAAACTACAAGCCAATATACTTGATGAATATAGATGCAAAAATCCTCAATAAAATGCTAGCAAACTGAATTCAACAACACATTAAAAGAATCATACACTATGATCAAGTGGGATTTATTCCTAGAATGCAAGGATGGTTCAACATATGCAACTCAATTAATGTAATATGCCACATTAATAGAATGAAGAAAAAAACCACAAGACCATCTCAATAGATGCAGGAAAAACATTTGACAAAACTAAACATTTTTTCATGATGACAATGCTCAACAAACTAGGTATAGAAAGAATGTGCCTCAACATAATAAAGGCTGTACAGGAGAAGCCCACAGCAAACATCATGCTCAATGATGAAAAACTGAAGGCTTTTCCTCTGAGATCAGAAACAAAGCAGAGATGCCAACTCTTACTACTTATACTCAACATAGTACTGGAAGTCCTAGCTAGACAAATTAGGCAAGAAAAAGAAGTAAATGACATCCAAATTGGAAAGGAGGAATTAAAATTATCTCTGTTTGCAGATGACCCGGTCTTACATATAGAAAACTCTAAAAACACCAACAATAAACTTTAAAAACTAAAAAATGAATTTGGTAAGTTGTCAGGATACAAAATCAACATAGAAAAATCACATGCATTTCAATACACTCATAATGTACTATCAGAAAAGGAAATTGAGAAAACAATCCCATTTATAATAACATCAAAAAGAAAAATATACTTATGAAATAAAAGAAAAAAAAACCTGCTTCTCTAATCTCACGACACTTCTGACACCAAATATGTGGGTTTTTTTCCTCACAGTAAGCAATTTTCCAACTCTCCAAACACCAATTATGGGTCCTGCAGTTCAGTTATAACACTGACTACCCAAAGTTAATGCAGACCCTATAGGTTAAGGGCTCAGTCCCACAAGACTCCTGCCTCACACTGCTTCAGACATCAGTCACAAGTCCCAGGTTCTGACGTATATTCTGACCAATGAACTATAATTTATAATTTAAGAGTTTCTATGACCACTTCCTTGAGTTTTTTTATTAACAATTTGTTAAAAGAGCTCACAGAACTCAAGAAATTGTTTTACTTACCTTTACCAGTTTATCATAAAGGATGCAAATCAGGAACAGTCAAATGGAAGAGATGCATAGGGCACGTTATGCAGGATAGGCATGGAGCATTCATGCACAGTTCAGGTGGGCCACCCTCCCAACACCTCCTTATGTATACCAATCAGAATCTCTTCAAAACTCAATCGTTTAGGGATTTATGGAGGTTCCATCACATAGGAATGACTTATTAATATTAAATCGTTGGCCATTGGTGATTGACTCAATCTTCAGCCTCTCTCCCCACACCAAAAGTTAGGGGTTGGGACTGAAAGTTCTAACCTTCTAATCACATAGTTAGTTCCTCTTGCAACCAGCCCCCATCCAGGAGTCACCTCATTAGCATAAACTCAGATATGGTTGAAAGGGGCTAATAACAAAAGTGTTCCTCTCACCCCTATCACTCAGGAAACCCAAAGGTTTTAGGAGTTCTGTGTCAACAATCAGGGGATAAGATCAAATATATGTTTCTTATCATATCACAGTGCCACAGAAATAAATTAACTAAGGAGATGAAAGATTTTTACACTGAAAACTTCAAAATATTGATGAAAGAAATTAAAGAAGACACAAACAAATGGAAAGATATCCTTATTCATGGATTGGAAGACTTAATATTGTTAAAGTGTCCATACCATGCAAAGTGATATACAGATTCAATGAAATCCCTACCAAAATTCCAAGAGCATTTTTTACAGAAATAGAAAAATCAATCCTAAAATTTTTATGGAAACAAAAAGACCCCAAATAGCACTCCCCCCTCAAAAAAAATCTTGAGGAAGAACAAAGCCGGAGGTATCATGTTTCTAGATTTCAGAATATATTACAAAGCCAAGTATTAATAACTAAAACAGTTTGGTACTGGCATAACAGACAGAAATATAGACCAATGGAAAAGAATAGAGCCCAGAAATAAAGTCATTCCTTTATAGTCAATTGATCTTTGATAACAAGGTTGCCGAGAAAAGACAATATCTTCAACAAATGGGGTGGGAAAACTGAATAGCTACACGCAAAAGAATGAATTTGGACCCTTAGCCACACACAAAAATCAACTCAAAATGGAGTAAAGACTTAAACACGGACCTGAAACTATAAATCTTCTAGAAAAAACATAGGATTAAATCTTCATGACATTGGTCTAAGCCATGATTTCCTGGATACAACACCAAAAGCACAGACAAATAGGCATAGACTGGCCATACCTTAAAATTATCAAGTCCATTTATGATAAACCCTTGGCCAATATCATACTAAATGGGGAAAAATTGAAACTTTTCCCACTTAGAACCAGAACCAGACAAGGCTGCCCACTATCTCCACTTCTATTCAACATAGTGCTGGAAGTCCTTGCTACAGCAATTGGACAAGAGAGGGGAATTAAGGGCGTCCAAATGGAGGCAGATGAGATCAAACTCTCATGCTTTGCCAATGATATGATATTATATCTAGAAAACCCCAAGGAGTCAACCAAGAGACTCCTAGAATTGATAAATGAATTCAGTAAAGTCTCAGGATACAAACTCAATACACACAAATCAGAAGCATTCATATACACCAATAACAGCCATGCTGAAATTCAAATCAAATATGCAATACCTTTTACAATAGCCTCAAAGAAAATTAAATATCTAGGAATATATTTAATGAAAGATATGAGAGACATATACAGGGAGAACTATGAAACACTAAGAAAAGAAGTTGTAGAAGATGCAAACAGATGGAAAAATCTACCTTGCTCATGGATTGGTAGAATCAATATCATTAAAATGTCCATACTACCTAAAGTGATGTACAAAATTAATGCAATGCCTATCAAAATATCATCATCATTCTTTACAGATCTAGAAAAAATAATTCCATGCTTTGTGTGGAACCAGAGAAGACCTCATATAGCCAAAACTATCTTAAGTAAAAAGAACAAACTGGGAGGTATTAGTCTTTCAGACTTCAAGCTGTACTACAAGGCTATAATAATTAAAACAGCATGGTATTGACACAAGAACAGAGACATAGACCTTTGGAACAGGACTGAGAATCCAGAGATGAAACCATCTGCATATGGTAATCTAATCTTTGACAAAACAGACAAAAATATACACTGGGGAAAAGAATCTCTTTTCAATAAATGGTGCTGGGAAAACCAGATAGCTATATGCAGAAGATTGAAACTGGATCCCCACTTCTCACCTCTCACAAAAATCAATTCAAGATGGATAACAGACTTAAACCTAAGGCACGAAATCTTAGGAATTCTAGAAGAAGATGTTGGGAAGACCCTTTCAGACATTGGCCTAGGCAAAGAATTTCTGAAGAAGACCCCCAAAGCAATCACAGCAGCAATGAAGATAAATAAATGGGATCTGATCAAATTTAAAATCTTTTGAACATCCAAGGCAACTATCATTAGAGTGAATAGACAGCCCACAGAATGGGAAAAAATATTTGCTCTCTGCACATCCAATAAAGGGCTGATAACAAGAATCTATCTAGAGCTTTAAAAAATTAACAAGAAAAAAATCAAACAACCCCATCAATAAATGGGCAAAGGAAATGAGCAGAAACTTTTCAAAAGAAGACAGAATAATGGCCACCAAACATATAAAAAAATGCTCAACATCTCTAATCATTAGAGAAATGCAAATCAAAACCACAATATATCACTTATCTCCAGTGAGATTAGCCTTTATCAAAAAATCCCAAAACAACAAATGCTGGCGAGGATGTGGAGAGTCAGGAACACTCTTACACTGCTGGTGGGACTGCAAATTAGTGCAACCTCTGTGGAAAAGAATTTGGAGGTACCTTAAAGAGCTAAAAATAGAAATACCATTCGATCCAGCAATAGCAGTATTAGGCACCTACCCAAAAGAGCAAAAGACACTCTATAATAAACACATCTGCACCCGAATGTTTATGGCAGCACAATTCACTATTGCAAGGATGTGGAAACAACCCAAGTGCCCATCAATCCATGAGTGGATTATTACAATTTGGTATATTTATACAATGGAACATTACTCAATTATAAGAAACGACAGTGATCTAGCACCTCTTATATTTTCCTGGATAGGGCCTGAACCCATTATCTGAAGTGAGGTATCACAAGATTGGAAGAACGGGCTCCACATGTACTTGCCATCAAATTGGCACTGACTGATCAACACTATGGTGCTCACACAGTAGTAATATTCTCCAGGGTTTAGGGGTTTGGGAGGGGTAAACTCACAACTAATGGACTTGGTGAGCATTGTAGAGGGGAAGGGCATGCCTCTAATCCTCGCTTGGGTGAAGCAAAGACAAAAAATGTAACCAAAATGTTTGTACCCTCATAATATACCGAAATAAAAATAAAATAAAATAAAATAAATGGTGGGCACTGAAAAATTAAAAAAAAGCACAGACAACAAAAGCAAAAATAGACAAGTGGGACTACATCAAACTAAAAAGCTTCTGTATAGTGAAGAAAACAGTCAAAAGAGTAAAAAGACAACCTTTTGAATGGCAGAAAATATTTGCAAATTATTTATCAGAGATGGGATTAATTTTCAACATATATAAGAAACTCCTACAACTCAATAGCAAAAAACTAATAACCTGATTATAAAATGGACTAAAGACTTAAATAGACATTTCTGCAAAGAAAAAAAAAAAAAGACATACGAATGACCAAAAGGTACGTGGAAAGATGCTGGACATCACTAATCATCAGGAAAATGCAAATCAGAACCATAATGGAATATCAATCACTTCCACTTGTTAGGATGGCTAGTATCAAAAAAAACAATAAACAAGAACTTTGTAAGAACATGGAGAGATTGGAACCCTTGTACACTGTTCATGGGGATGCAAAATGGTGCACTCACTATGAAAAACAGTATGGAGGTTTCTCAAAAAATTAGAAATAGAATTACCATATGATTCAGCAATCCCACTTCCTGATATGTATTCAAAAGAATTAAAATCAGGATTTTAAAGAGATTTTAGCATCCCAGTGTTCACTGTAGCACTATTCACTACAGCCAAGATGTGGAAACAACCTAAATGTCCATTGAGGGATGAATGAAGAAAGAAAATATGGTATATGCATACAATGAAATATTATTCAGTCTTAAAGAAACAAAGGAAATTCTGGATTACATGATAACATGGATGAACCTTTAAGGCATTATACTGAGCAAAGCTAGCCAGTAACCGAAGAAAAAGTATTGCAAGATTCCACTTACATGAACTATCAAAAATACTTAAGCTCATAGAATCAGAGAGTAGAATGGCGGTGAGCAGGGGTTGGTTGGGGAGGAGGGAAAATGGTAAATTACTAATCAATGGGCATAAAGTTTCAATTGTACAGATGAATAAGTTCTAGATATCTGCTGTATAACATTGTTCCTTAGTTGATAATACCGTATTATACACTTAAAATTTTGTTAAGAGGGTAGAACTCATGTTAAGTGTTCTTACCACAATAAAATAATTTTAAAGAATTTATAAGTAAAACAACAAAATATCATTTCCATTAAAACTGAAATACTTAGGCATAAATCTAAAAATTATGTGCAATATACATATGAGGAAAACTATAAAACTATGATAAAAATCAAAGAAAAACTAAATAAATAGAGATATATTCCATGTTCATGGATAGGAAGACTCAATATTGTCAAGAGGTCAGTTCTCTCTAACCAATCTATAGATTCAATGCAATCCCAATCAAAATCCAAGTAAGTTACTTTGTGGATATCAAGAAACTGATCAAAAAGTTAATATGTGAAGGCAAAAAAAAAAAAACAAGAATAGCTAACACAATATTGAAGGAGAAAAGTAAAGTCAGCTTGATGCTATAGCACTTCAAGATTTACTGTAAAGTTACAGTAATCAAAAAAGTATGGTTTTGGTGAAAGAACAAATAATAGATCAATGGGACCCAATAGAGATCCCATAAATAGAGCCACACAAACGTAGTCTATTGATCTTTAGCAAAGAAGCAAAAGGAAAACAGTGGAGCAAAGATAGTCATTTCAACAAATGATGCGGGGACAACTGGGCATTCACGTGCAAAAAAATGAATCTTGACACAGATCTTACACCCTTCAAAATGCATCATAGTCCTACACGTAAAATGTATAACTATGAAACTCCTGGAAGATAACATAGGACAAAATCTAGATGACCTTGGATATAACACCAAAGGCTCAATCCATGATAAAAAAATTTGGTAAGCTGGACTTCACTAAGATGAAAAATTTCTGCTCTCTGAAAGACACTGTCAAGAGAATGAGAAGACAAGCCACAGACTGTGAGAAAATATTTGCAAAAGACTCATCTGATAAAGGGCTCATACAAAATGCCAAAGAGTATTTAAAACTCAATAATAAACTAAGAAAATCAACAACCCAATTAAAAAATAGACAAAAGATCAGACCAGACACCTCACAAAAGAAGATACACAGATGGCAAATAAGCATATGAAAAGATGTTCCCCACTGCATGTCATTAGAAAAATGCAAATTAAAACAGCAATGAGATAGAACGACACATCTATTAGAATGGCCAGAATCCAGAATACTGACAATAGGAACTCTCATTCATTGTTGAGGGGAATGCAAAATGGGATAGCTGCTTTGGAAGACATCATGGCAGATTCTACAAAACTAAACACTCTCTTGCCATAAGATCCAGCAATCATGCTTTTTGTCACTTACCAAGTTAATTGAAAACTTATGTCCACATAAAACCCTGCTATTGATGTTTATAGAAGTTTTATTCATGATTGACAAAACTTGGAAGAACCAAGGTGTCCTTCAGTAGATGACTGGATAAATAGCTGGTACCTCCAGACAATGCAGTATTATTCATTGCTAAAAAGAAATACATGAAATACATGGCTATCAAGCCATGAAAAGAAAGAGAGGAAACTTAAATGCATATTACTAAATGACAGAAGCCAATCTGAAAAAGGCTATATACTGCATGATTCCAACCACATGGCATTCTGGAAAAGGCAAATCTGTGGAGATAGTAAAAAGGTCAGTGGTTAGCAGGGGTTAGGGAGAAAGCAGGGATGAATAGGTGAAGTGCAGATGATTTTTAGGGTAGTGAAACTATTTCATATGATACACATTTATCCAACCCTCCAGAATGTACAACACCAAGAATGAACCCTAAGGTCAACTATGGGCTCTGGGTAGTAATAATGTGTCAATGTAGGTTATAACTGATTGTAACAAATGTACCACTCTGATGGGGGTATTGACAGTGGGACTGTGCATATGTGGAGGAAGGAGATATATGGGAACTCTCATTTTATTTATGGGTATATGTAATCTAAAATTGCTTCAAAAAATAAAGTGTATTGTTAAAAAAAAAAACAAAATGATCTCCTAGGACAAATGTGAGGCCAGAAGCTTATGCCAATGAGAAATAATAGCGAGTTAAGAATTTAGCTTTCATTAGTTTGTAATGTTATGAATGCAAATTGTAACTCTAGTGTATTGCTACCTCTCCCAACTCTCCTGGACTCTGGATCTGGGGTTCTTGGCTTAATCTATTTCAATACTTTGATTCATGCAGATATTTGAAGTTCTTTCCCCTTTTGTCCTGCATAACAGAGGCTGAATATTTGATATGATGGCAGGCCACCACTACACTGGTGACGTGGATGACAGGGAGACCATGGCCAAAGGTTTCATGAAGATTTCAACTATAAGCTAATTTCTTAATACAGTATTTAGAACTTGCAAAAAAACAACTATACTTAATAGATTGTATGTGTGATTATTTAAAAATGATTCACTTTCATTGAGTTTTAGCATTATATATTGAATCTCCAATGAATTAAATCTAAGTAATGTATTAGATCTCATAATAATAATGAAGAATGTGGGAGATGATGAGTAGTGCATTCTGAAATATTTTTTTAAGCCAAAAAAACTTAGTATACTGAAAAGTAAATATCATGCTACAATTGACTTGGAACAATCTTGAAAAAGTTCAGAAGTTCACAGTTTTAACACTGAAATTTTAACATTCAAAAGTAGTCTTTCAGATTTTTAAGCTAAATGATGACCTCTCACAGAACTGAAAAATAGAAATGGCAGTCTTAAAAGTCTGCTTGAACATAGGGAAGACTCTTTTCCCAAAAGTTTTGTTTCTTCTTGATTTAACTGTGAAGAGGTTAATAAGCAATCAGAGCCCCAAAGAAACATTGTTCTTTCATTAGTTACATTACCCTGGTCAAAAACGTACAGCCATCATAAGGCCCTTGCCACATTGTATGAGGCCTCCTTATTTCCTCATCTTTGAGGCTCTGAGTCCTTGTAAATTACTTGGACTATTATTTTGGGTGAATCATTTTTAATGTTTATTACATTCTCAAATAATGTCACAAGAATCTGTGTAAATTAAATTGCATTAAATAAAGGGGGGAGGAGGTTTTTATACCCTTTGGTAGAATTAAAGAGTTTTCTTCTTCCAGGCCATACACATTTCTTGCTAGGTTTTTTTTTTATTTCAGCATATTATGGGGGTACAGATGTTAAGATTATGTATGTTGCCCTTGCCCCCCTCGCCCTCCGTGTCCCCCCAAGTCCGAGTTTCAAATATGTCCATTCTTCGAGTGGTGCGCATTGCACTCTTTGTGTATGCATATACCCATCCCCTCCTCCCTCCTCCCTCTTCCCTCCTTCCCCCTCCCCCTACCCAACATCCAATAGATGTTATTCTTATATGTGCACTTATGTGTTTATCAGGTAATACCAATTTGATGGTGAGTACATGTGGTGTTTGTCTTTCCA
>NW_012150119.1:2450303-2484736 GCF_000956105.1 Propithecus coquereli | reverse complement strand
CGGGTGGTGGGTGGGGCCCTGGGATTTCCAGGTGTGTCCTTATTCTCCACCTCAGTGGGGGCAGGACCAGGAGTGAGTCTGGGTGGGGCTGGGTTGGGTAAGTCTGCCCTCAGGCTCCACAACTGCTGTTAGCAGGGGTCAAAGTTCTGCTCTTTGTTTCAGTGAAGAGCTGCTGGGAGGTGCTGAAATGACTCCACTCAGCTGAAAGTCTGGGCTTGGGGGGGTGGGGCTGTCTGAGACCCACACTCTGGAGCAGGTCTCGCTCCCCTCCACTCTCCCCCTCTCTGTAGCCTCTCCCAGGCCTCTGCCAGCAAGTAGGCCCTCAGGCCTATGGATCTCCCCTGTCTGTGACGTGGGCTGGGAGGTTCCCTACCCAGGATAGTAGCCTGAGCTGGCACAGCCCTCTTTTGGGAGAAGGGTTGCTGTTCCGGCAGGCTGATCTGCCGCTAAAGTCATATCCTCCTCAGTAGGCTCTTTCACAGATCTCTCTTCTGTGCCCCGGGGCAGTGCGATCCTGACCTGGGTGTATGGGTCTGGTCTGCAGGCCTGTCCCCTGGACCCTGGAGATCAATCCCTGACCCTTCCAGTGGGGGGGTGCTGGTCTTGAATCACCTACATGGTGCCCAAGCTGGATCGATTTCACTCCACCTTAGGATTTGCCCCATTCTCCCGGAGTCCCCATGTAAGCAGCACCTTGGAGGGCTGGTGGGTAGGGAACTCACAGTCTGAGTACCCCTCAGTTTGCTGTAGGGCCCCAAAAGGAAAGGTCCCGTTCCTTGGAGATGCCTCCATGTGATGGCTAAATTGTCTCTCTGGGCACCCATGGGTAGGGAGAGGGAAGGAGAGAATGGAGCACTATGGCGTCTGCCACTAGCCTCAGGTCTGCACCCGGGGAGGTGCCCTGAGGGGGCTGGGAGCCCGGCGCTGAGTATGCAAGAGGCCACTGCTCACTGGCGGCAGCCGTCTCTGGGCTGGTGTTGGCAGGTCTCTCCAGCCGCTCAGGAGCCCACCAGCAGTCCGAGATGCAAGGGAGGCGGAAGTTAACCGCTCCACCTACCCTTGTCGCCGTTCTCCAAGCCTCTCGGGACCTTCCTCCTTCCAGTTCTCCTCTGCAATGTCTTCCCGTGGAGTCTCCTGTAGTTTCAGGAACCCTTCCTTCCAACCCTCACCCGATCTATGTTTCTCTGCCAGCTTATTTTTTTCTCTTTCTTTTAAAATTCATCTTTTTGCAGAGACACTCTGACTGGCGGCTTTTCTCGTCCGCCATCTTGGCTCCTCCCCCACACTCCTAGGTTTGTTTTTAATAATAATGGTAGCTAACAGCTAATACTGTTCTGTTCTCAGCACTTTACATGCATTAACTCAATTCATTTTACAGCAACATTATGAATTAAGTCTTATCGACATTCTCTGTTTAGAGATGTGGAAACTGAGTTACAAATAGGTTAACTTGCTTTAGGTCACACAAGTAGCCAATCTAGGTAGCTGGGCTCTTAACCGCTCCTGCACTACATTACACTGCTTCTTAGGTAATTTATCTTCTTGCTATTTCAAAGGTTTTTTTTTTTTTTTATTCATTGTAAGTTCGTTTAGAGTATTAAATGAGTTTATTTATTGAAAGCAATTTAAAAGAGCTTTGGCACTTAGGAAGAACTTCATAAATGTTAACCATTAATGTTATCATTATTAACATTTGTATATCTTTCTAAAAGCTATCAAATTCATAAAGAAAAGCCTTTGATTTGGTTATGTCCAAATTCTCTCTTTTTTTAAACAGGTTCCATATCGATTCTCTTATATTTTCCAAGTACTCAATTTTCAAATAGCAATTTTGTTTCCCTCTTTCTAAGTGTCTTCTCTTCATTTTATTTTCTTACCTAATTGCATTGCCTGGAGTTCCTGGAACAAGGTTAAGTAAGGGAGGTAAAAATGAGCATCTCATCACTGTCCCTGACCTCAATCTCCATGAAAGTGGGCACACTTCTACGATTGCTTTGTTAAGCATTTGGCTAGATTTAGGGGGGTTTATGTGTAAAATGGTGGCAAGAAAATATCCCTCCATTGTTATTTTACTAAGATTTTTTCATTAAAAATGTATGTTGATCTTATTAAATATATTTTAGATGTTAATTACTCTGATAATATGCTTTTCCCCCTTTGACCAATTAAAATACTGATTCAGTGCAACAAATTCTTTGCTATAGAATCATCCTTATTTTCCTAGAATGAAATGCACTTGGTTATGATGGAATATTCTGTGAATTTATTGGTGAATTATATTTGTTAATAACATGTTATTGGGATTTTTGTGTCAATATATCTGAAATTGTTCTCTAGTTTTTTGGGTGTGTGTGTGTGTGTGTGTGTGTGTTTAGTGTGCTATGCTGCCTTTGAAGAAGAAATCTGAAAACTAATTTTTCTTCTGTTCTCTGTGTTCTAACTTCTATGTTCTGAAACAATAATGCATTAGCTCTTTCTGTTCATTGATGATTACAAAGAATTCCCTTGTAAAATTATCTGGGTTTGATGCTTTTTGTAAAAGTAGACCTTTAAAAAACTTTTTCCATTTTGCCAATGATTATTGGTTCTACTTTGGTTTCTCTTTTTCTCTCTAGGGGTCAATGTTGACTGCTTATATTTTCCTAGGAAGAAACTATTATTTATCCCAAGTTTTCAAATTTTGCCTGGAGTTTTAAAATGCATTCTCTTATGTTTGATTATTGTCTTTATCTGTACTTGTTCTCCTTGTCTTGTTTCTAAATTTGCCTGTTTGTGCTTTCTTCTTTTTTCCATAATTAATATAGATTTATCTGTTATTTTTTAACTGCCAGACACAGATTGGTTTTATTTATTGGCTCCAGTCTTTTTCTTAACTCCGTGATATGAATGCCCAATTTATTTTCATTCTGGTTTTTATTATATATTTAAGACTGTGAATGTTTCCTTTTTCCATAATAGTATTTTCTTCCTATAGGTTCGTATGGTAATTTTGTTTAAGAAAATGTATGATTCCAGTTTGAATTTCTTCGTAGATTTAAAAGTAGCTTAAGAATTTTTTCTTTTCTTTTTCTTTTTAGCTACCAAGTACTTGGGATTTTTGTTTACTAGATTTCCTTTTTATTATTTTATGGCTTATAGCCATGTAGTTAAGAGAGTGAAGTCTGTATTATTTTGAGTTATTAGTATTTATTGAGATATTTTTTAATGTTCTAATATAACATCCAGGCACTTGGATAAAAATATATATTTTCTGTTTCATCAATAACTGGAGTTTGTTCTACATTTATTAGATTCTTCTTATGTTAATCAGATTCACTATAGGCTCACTTTACTCTGCCCATACCTCTGTCATATGTTGAAGGGGTGAGGGAAAGTGGCATCTTATTTTTTCTGTCTATTGCTTTTTCCTTTTTTTCAATTTTTGCCTTATGTTAATAGAAAAAATAACATTTTTTTCTCCCTTTCTGATAATTTTTAAGGTTTACAGTCTTTCTTTTTTTAGTCCCTATAGTGGTTATAACTTTAGACAGTACTCCATTAAACGTACTCTGTTAGACATGCTCTTCAAAGAGAGGAAGACCAATAATCATTTAAGTAGTGAGGGTAATTCTACCCACTCTTCCACTCGCTGAGCACATACCCTGGAAGAAGGATAAAGGACATGGGAGATGGCTGCTGTTTCCATCAAGCTGGAGTTGGGATTAGTATTTTTGGAAATGCATTTTGTACACAAGATAGCCCCTAAAATGCAGAGCAACAACTTTATCTGGAACTTAAGGGGAAAAAAAGCCAGATGTTAAGGCTGGTGAGAAAGTTTGCTGAGATGAACTTATCAAGAAACCAGAGATTAATTTCCAACACGGAACCTTCCTTAAGGATTTCAAAACAGTCTGGGTTGTGGGAGATCACAGTGGACATTGTGGCTGCTTCCTCAAAGTCCGTTTCCCAGTCTCTTGGTAATAACCTTAATTTTCATCTGCGAGCCCACTCTGCATCAGCATGGTCCAGGCATGGGGAACATTGTCTTCACTCTCGCTTCTAGGCCTGAGACATGTGACTCACACCTAAACTGGTCAGCATCGATGGTGGTCTTCACTGTATGAAAAATGGCACATATAACCCAATTCATGTCAGTAAGACAAAAGAGAACTTTTGGATGAAAAAATAGTCCCTCACTTTTTTTGAAAGAGCTGAATGAAATGACATTCTCTCCAGATCCTTGGATTTGGATAAAGAAGCATTTCGTCCCGTATATTGTTGGCAGGCATCTTGCACTCACGCCTGGGACCCTCCTCCCTTTAGCACGAAGCTGATTTCAAGGAAGGAAAGGCAATTCTTGATAACATTGTTGTGCCCCTGAGTCAAATCAGTCATGATGTATTCACGATATGTGATTTTACAGTTACATGAGTCAGTAAGTCTCATTTACTGTTGAAGTCAGATTGAATTCATCTTTATATTTTGCAGCCAAATGCATCTTGAAACATGGTTTCTGCATGTGCTGATCTGAGAACCCAACCCAGCCATATGATGTGATTTCATTCTGACTCTAACTCTAGCTCTTCATCTAACAACTTTAAAATAGAGCATTATCTATTAGCTCCTTGCTATGCAAGATAAGGAAATTTGTTCACTTACACTTATAGTTTTATTCCTCTTCCTCCCAAATTTTGTCATCATTGCTGAGAATTTTAACCTATACATATATATATATATATATATGCATTTTTATGTATATATGCATATTAATATGGCATGGTTTTCTTTCAAGTTTAGTGATATTTATACTTTTTTTCTGAAACCACAATTCTCACTTTTTTCTCCCTTAGATCTATATTAAAATAGAATGAATTCTCACCAACTTCATCTTCTTGATTTCCTCTTTTTTTCCCTTGAATTTAGCTCTTAAATGGCTAAATTTTCTCATAAAATAGGTTGTTCAAAAATGCTTTGTATTGAGTTTGCCAGATTTAGCAAATAAAAATAAAAATCTCCCAGTGAAGTTTGAATTTTAGATAAACAACAAATGATTTCTAGTATAAGCATGTTCCATGCAATATCTGGGGCATACTTATCCTAAAATATTATTTGTTGTTTATCTGAAATTCAAACTTCACTGAGTGTTCTATATTTTATCTGGAAATCCTACCTTGTGTGAATGGTGTTCTGAGTTCTTCATGTTGCAGAGATGCCAAACTGTTGCCTTTTATATCTGAATAACAAACAACTTAGCTGGTCTTAAAAATTCTTGGGCTACTTTTTTTTTTTTTTTTTTAAATCCTATAGATGTGGTTTTACTATCTCCTGACGGTGAATATTTTTATGAGGAGTCTGAGGCTGTGCCAGTCCCCACTTCCACCCCCTCATTCCCCGCCATAAGTGACTGACTTTTTCTGGCTGCTTGCCTACAGAATTCTTTCTCTATCCTTGAAGCTCAGAAAATTCTTGGGCTATGTTTCATTAGAAATTGTTTGTTCTAACTTTTTTGCTGGAACACAATATGCCCTTTCATTTGCAGATGTAATTCTTTTATTTCAATCTATTTTTTTCTGTATCTACTCATATTTTCCTATTGCATTCTTCTATTCTCTGTTTGTTATGTCATTATCTGTCCAACATATTTATCATCCGCTCTCTAATTACTTTTCATCTTTGCTTTCTCCTCCATATTTCATGCCATCTCAAGCTTTCTCTCCATATTACCGATTCAATTTTAGCTCCATCTATTTTTCTCTCTGTTTGTAATGTATCATCGTCTAATGGCTTCTCCCTTTGTTAAGTCCCCCATAGTGTTTCCTTAGTTTGGCAGTTCCCGCTTTTCTTCTCATCTTGTTGTTTTACCGCATTGTTTATCCTGTATTTCGTAGGTTTCTTGTCTGTTTACATGGTTTTAGAGAAGGAAGAATTTGTTGCAGAATTTTGGTCATTTCTCCTTGGCGTGCACATTGGAATGGAGTGTTCACTGTCCTTCTGCGTGCCACTTTCCTTCTGTGGGAGGGAGGGGCAGGGAAGCTCGTGGTGCTTTGGCCTCCATGGTGATTTCTATTCACCATATTCACCTTGGCATTAGGAAGCTCTGAGTGGATTTCCTCTACTGTGGAAGTGCGCTTTTTATTTCCTGTTTGGTGGTGGGGAGGGCTGGGGGAGAATTGTCTGGCACATTAACAGCCACAAAAGGTGAATTTAGTTCCTGTTATTTTTTTATTGTAAATTTGTAAAATTTCCTGTGCTAATTATTTTGTGTCTATCTAAGGAAATATCTCATGTCCGCCAATGATACTCTTCTGTCTGGGAATTTTGCCCCCATTTGGAAAATGCCATCAAGTATTCATCTCTGATAGAATTCTAAGCATTTCCTCTCCCAATCCACTGCTTTCTCTCACGACCAAAGCCACTTCCACTCCTTTAAAAGCCAGATGGCGGAAAAGATGGGAGAAATGTCCTGGCATTGGCCCGCACTGCTAATGAACAGGTTCGCTTGGATGAGGCCTTGTCAATGTTTCTCCCCACGCATACCCGCTTCTTCCATGGCTCGTGAATTCTGTTTCTTTTTCTCTTTCCACTGTGATAAATGCCAGTTTACTGTTGGAAATAAGCACCTCTGCGAGATTTGCCTGCCCTTTTCTCATGCAGGTAAAAACAGCACAGTTAATCCTGGCAGTTATATTTTTTCAATCTCTCTCTGGTTTGGGGCATAACAGTGATACTTTTCTGTAACTTTTTGCTGGTATCTTCTTCGCTTTTTATGGTTTCTGATATGGGCAAGTTGTGAACATGATATGTTGATCCCTGTGGTGGTCCATTTCTCTGTTTCTAGATGAAGCTTTCCAAGATTACAGATGTAATACTGTGTTCACCCTTTGATCTGAGGGCTACTGGTGTGTATACATACATACATACATATATGTGTATATACATATTCAAAAACTTATATTTTGTTCTTTTTATTGGATCTGGAGAAGGAAGTTTCCAAACTCGACTTCTCAGCATCCACATTTTCCTAGTAGTTACCAGGATTTGCTTAAAGTAAGACACTCAAAGGAACTTTACTTACTTACTTTGATCATTTTCAATTAAAAACTAATTCACTCAGAGTAAATACTTAAAGACTATATGTTAAATAAATGAATGATGATGAAACAAATGGAGAAAAATTTATGGTGAAAATCCAGGACACAATGACAAAGCTACAGTAGAAGCTGCTGAAGAAATTTATGGTCAGTGAAAGGCCGATGGGAAGAACAGTGACAAAGCAAAATGATGAGGGGAAACCTGGCTAGGATCGCAGAGGACATTCCAATTAACATGTCAATCATTCCCACTGACGTTGGGAAAGACCTTAGCATCTCTATCCTCAGTTTTCTCTTCTGCAAAGTGAGGATAATAAAAATTCCTACGTCACAGCCTGATTTTTAGGGTCAAATGAGATAAAATATGCAAAGCTTTAATATAGTGCCTGGCACACTGGCAGAGCCCCATAGATCTCAGCTAATCATTGTTATTCCAGTTACATTTTTGAGAAATCAAAAGGGAAAGACAAATATTGCAAATTGTGACATCCCTGTTCTCTTAGCCTGAAGTGCTTGTGCAAGGGCCCCAGGAGTATATAGTATTATTGTGTCAACCAAACTTTTAGCTTGTATTTTAACCATCTTTTCCCTCTAATCTACCTAATACAGGATCTTGTGCTTACATAAAATAATCTCCTTGGGTTCACCTATTGGATCAATAAATAAATGGATTAGGATCACAAAACACAAAAGGAGAGGCACTGACCATTTTTGCATCAATTGTGAAACCAGAGAGAAATAATCATTCCTCTAGATTTTAAGTCAAGAGAGATTCGGGGCACTTGAAATAGCTTAAGAATTTAAGTGTAAACTGCAGCTACAAAGTTAGACCTCCCTCAGGGCATTCAGACTGTCGACAACCAACATGCAGAAGTTTACAAACAATTCCCATAAAACGAGAAGTCCTAACACAATACCCATTGGTGGGGGGGGGGTGTGTGTGAGTGAGAGTACACAGAGCAGACATTAACAATTCTTGGAAAATGGAACCGGGAAAGGGGTTGGGAATTAAAGAACTCAGCATAATCAGAGAAAAAACAAATGTTAATGTTATCAACAACAATAACAGCAGAAGGAATAGTAGCAAGCACTGACGTAGTGTGTACTATGTACCATACCTTGTTATATGATAAAAAGCTTTAGCTAAATCTGTTTCTGTATCTTTATCTGTATCTATATCTATCTACTCATTTAATCTTTTCGAAATTATATATAGATGAGGGAACTAAGGCTCAGAGAAGAATTAAGTGCCCAAGTCGCACACCCAATGGCCAAGTAAACATGGGCTCATGTTGGTGCTCTGGGGAGCTGGGTTATCATTAAAGCCTTCCACTGTCGCTCTTAGAAACTAGGATTTACCTTAAAGATGAGGAGAAGCCACTGAGAAGTTTGGCCAGGAAAGTCAGATGATGAAAAACCTGGCAGTGGAGTTTGGGGTGGATGGAGAAATGAAAACCCTTGAGGAAGGAGGACTGGGATGCTACAAGATCACAAAGGGGTGAGGGCACTGGCCTATGTCCCTTCCCCAGAAGTGGCTTCAATCTCCTCTTCCATAAAATGAAAGTATTTGACTACGTGGTCCCTGAGGACTCACTGACTTATTTTTTTTTGTGATTTAATAGAAGTAAAAGAAAGCACTATGATAGGAAAATGCTATTTTTTTGTCCAGATAAAAGATATATTTACAGGAAAATTATTTGTATATATACACAGGCATATATATATATATATATATATATATATGCGCATTTGCGTATGTGTGTATGTGTGTGTGTGTGTGTGTGTGTGTGTGTGTGTATAGGTGTGCTTATATACTTTATATATACAGTTTCTAGTTCCTCACTGAGGCAGTTTCTAGTAACCACAGAGATCTCAGTTTGCAGAAAGATTAGTATACATGGGATGTAAGGTTACAGAGAAGACAAATGGGTCAGGCCAGGATTAAATTGTTTTGCTAAAAAAAAGGGAGAGAAATGGGGAGGCGTCCTGAGGGAGGACGGTGGAGCTCAGCACTCCCAGGTGCTGGGAGTAGGACGACTATGGAGGGCAGGGGTCCCGGGAGAGACTGCTGGCAGCTGGGGGTTCAAGATGATTTGTTGAAAAGGAAAACTCTCAAATGGGGACTTTAGTTATGCTGTTTGTTGTGGGGTTTGCTATTTCTCTACATCTTCCCATAAGATATCTAGAAAAAGATGCAGTATGTTGTACTGCTTAAGGGGCAGAGACCCTAAAACCAGAATGCCTAGGGTGAATTCCTTCTCTTTCTCTTCTTAGCTGTGTGACCTGGGCCTCTTCAGTTATTCAACTTTAAAAAATGTTTCCACCGTGCAATCCACCTACACACACTCTTTGGTAATGCCTGGTCTTCCTACCCCATTTCCAGTCCATCGAGTCCTGAAGAGCTTAGCTTCTGAATATCTCTTAGGTGTGTTCCCTTCTCACCTTCTCCACTAACACTCCCTTAGTCCAAGCCATTTAGCAGCTGTGTGACTTGGGAAAATGACTCTCTCTCTATGCCTTAGTGTCCTCATCTATAAAATGGCATAATAATGATACTTACCTCATAGAACTGAGTGAGGGTTTAATATGTTTATACTTGTATTAGTGAAGGTCCTCCAGAGAATAGAACCAATAGAATATACAAAGATATAGGTACAAGAAGAGATTTATTGTAGGAACTGGCCCACATGTTTATGGAGGCTGAGAAGTCCCGCAATATGCTGCCTGCAAGGTGGAGGACTGGGAAAGTTGGGGGGTAGGGGTAATTCAGTCTGAGTTCGAAGGCCCAAGAACCAGGAGCACAAACATCCAAGGGCAGGAGAAGATAGATGTCCCAACTCAAAAGAGACAGTGAATTTGCCCTTCTCAGTCTTTTTGTTCCACAGGGTCCTTGCTGGAATGGATGGTGTCTGCTCACATGGGTGAGAGTGGAGCTTCTTTACTCAGTCTGTCGATTCAAATGTAAATCCCTTTCAAGACCACCTCACGGACACACCCAGAAATAATGTTTTACCAGATATCTGGGTAGCCCTTAGCCCAGTCAAGCTGACACATAAAATTAACCATCACAATGCTGTATAGAAGTTAGAACAGCATCTGACACATAGTAAGAGTTCAAAAAATATTAGCCTAAAGAAACTTTCTCAAGTTTTCCTGCATCCACTTTTCTCCTGCTCTGATTTGTTTTCTGCAGTGAAGCCAGAGTGATCTTTTCCAATATCAGTTTTGACTATGTGTCCGCCTTGCAGGAAGCTTCTCCTGGACTTGTCCTTGTGCGTTGGGAATCAAAGCCCTTGCCCAGGGTGGCCCACCTCCTCCCAAGCTCGTCTCCCATGATGCTCCACTGTTCTCTCCATTCACCACCTGCTCTGCTCTCCTGTCAGGTCCTGGGATGCCCCATATTGCTTCCTGCCACATGCATCATGGTCCCTTCATCTGGAGTGCTCTCCCACCCCCTCTCCCCAGTCCCACCCTTCAGATCTCCCTTCACTTCTTGGGAAGGCCTTCCCTGTTGCCTGCCCTGTGTACCCCAAGTCTAGGCCAGTTTTTCTTGTGCATACACACACTCTCCTAAGACCTCCTTCCACACTTATCTCATTCATTAGGAGGTTTTTCTTTTTTTAAGTGGTCTTCTCATTTTACAGAAACTATAACACAGAGGGAAAAATCTCACAATTGTATGTTCAATACAAGTTTTCTCACAACCCAAATAGAAAGCTCCCTAAAGTTCCATTTCCTGCCCTTTCTTCTCAATCCTCATGTTGACCTTTCTCTGAAAAGAAAAAAAAAAATCCCAACTCTTTATTTGAATCTCCACTGTGAGCGTTTACATTAAGCTTTCTTGAAACGCCACCCTTTATCTACCCAGGTTGGTCATATCTCAAAAGTCATCACCTGTTCTCTAATGGTTCATTTTTCCAAGTCTGAGTTATTCAAGCTGGAAAATGTTCTAGGCGGTGGGAGAAGAAATTCCACAGTCTTGACACTTCATGTCCTCCAAAATCGTCTGTTTTTGACGTGGGTGTATGTGGAGGAGGCGGATTGGCAAGGTGAAGGCACTTCAGAAGGAGCGTTGGAGAAGGAGGGGCATCTTCAGCCCTTTCATCCCCAAGGTGGCTCATAGACTTTCTTTTAACCATCTAATTGCCCAGGAGGTAACCGTTTAATCATACACACCACCACCACCACCATCACCACCACCACCTCCCAAGAACAAACATTAACTCTCAGATATATTACAGTATAAACCAGAAGTCACAAACTGGAAGTCCCTTGGCCAAATCCAATACACAGTTTGGCGTGCAAAAATCATAAAATTGTGCATTAAAAAATCCAGATTTCCAGGTTCTTTGGAAAAAAAATGAAAATTTTCCATTGCCTTGGAGCTGAGCAATGGCAGCCCCTTGGATAAGCCAGTCTCTCACTGGTGTGCTGTGGCTTCAGCCACTCCACGTCATCTCCTGAAAACAACCTGCAATGCTCTTTCACTTTCTTGCCTGACTCTTGCAGTGGCCGAATGTTTGAGCCCTAGTCTAACTTTGAAGATGAGGGAGACATACTTTCCTATCTACTCCTTAGTTTCCAAGGCCACACCATTCACAATGGAGTGAGTACTTTCTATTGTTGCACAGAGCAGGTGAAGTCCTTTGCTTATCCTTTTCCTCACTCCCTTTCATATTGTATCCTTGAGGATTTGCAGGGAATAGGAAATGGTCCATTGCTGAATCCCCTGTCTCTTAACAGTAACCCCCTTAGCTTCAAAAAAAAAAAAATGTGTTTGGAGTTTTAACATTACTGCTTATAAGGTTCAAGCTAAATTCTAAAATTAGGTCTTTCCTCTTCCCCAGGTGATTCTGGTTGCAGGACAGAACGTAGATTGGTGGGGAATGATAGGAGGCTGGTCAAGGGAGAAGTTAGGAGGCTGCTGTTGTCAAGACAGCAAGGGGTTGAGGGCCTGACCTTCAGAAGTGACCACAGGTAGAAGAGGAAGAGACAGATGCTATTGGTTTACCATAATAATAACAGCAGTGTCTGTGAAGATGACACACCAAATTACTGTCATCACATCCTGTATTTACAATGCTATTTTCTCCCAGAAGATTTTAGTGATCATCTCTCCTCTCTTCTCTTGGACCTAAACACATGTTTTTAAAATCTGTGTGTCTATAATATAAGGAAAACATTTACAGGCTCCATTTAAAGTTGAATGAAAACTATGACTTTGGCTTCTAACCAACTAGCTAAACAACCATAGCAATCAAAATCCAATTTAGGGGCAAAGCAGTGAATATACGTTGTGGTTAAATTAAACACAGGATCTGGCTCTTAGAGAGAGAGGGAGAGAGGGAGAGAGAGAGAGAAGGGGAGAGGGAGAGAGAGAAAGAGAGAGAAGGAGAGAGGGAGAGAATATCCTACCAAACGGCCTGACAGTATTTTTGATTCTGGTCTTGTTCTTCTTAATAGAACACACCTAGTATATGTGTAAGTTCACTTTCAAAATTCTGCAATGGATGGACACTATTCCCTACTCCAAACAAATTAGGCATAGCGTGGAAATAGTGGGCATTCAACAAATATTTTTTGAAAGAAACAGAGAAAGAGAAATAACTAAAACACATAGAAGCCCTCCAGCTGTAAGTTGTTTCCTAGAGAAATCAGAGTCTCAAAAACCAGTCTTTGTTAAGAAGTAAAAAGGATCACAAACTGCCAAAAGTTCCTCTGACATATAAAAAGCAGAGTTTGGAGATTTGAATATCACATTTTACTATAATTCGTAAGCGGATAAAACTCAATACCCTGCAAGAGAGGTCCCCGCTCTGCCTACGGGGGAAGTGAAGAGTGAGCCTGTGGCTGCAGAGTTGGGAAGGGAAGAAGATGGACAAGAAACCAGGCGCATGAGTCACATGAGTTGTGACTGTCCCCTTGAGTTCACAATCGTCATCAGAACATTAATTTTATAGAAAAGGTGAATTTTGGGGGAATTCCAGAGCAGGGCAGCTTGCTCCTCACTTCTCTAGCCATACACTGGGGCCACTTTAAGCCTGATTTGAAATGCTTTATGTTTACTTGGGGGCCAGAGCCATGTGGAGCCATGAGCTAGGTGGGCATCTCTGCAAATGGGTTGTAGGTAGACTTTGGGTTTTCCATACTTGCTATGTGCTGTGGAGGGAATTTAGAGGGTCCTAGAAGCTCTAGTGAAGGGGTGGGTCCAAAGGAGCTGAAAGTACCAGCGGATAAGCAGAGGGGCCAGAAGAGAATGCAGTAACAGGTCAGGGCCAACACATTGCCAGTAAATGTAAGCACAATGTTCCCAAAGGCGGGATAGGATTGGACCCGTGTGAGTGGACACAGATGTGTGAGTGCCCAGGGACTAGACCAGATCAGCCAACCCAAGACAGAGACCACTGTGGGCCCAGAGATAATCTCACTGCCTCGCTGCCATGAGGATCTATGAACTTCCCATTATCCCCTATGTTACCTTGACCAGAGGAGAGAAACGAGGATGGTTCTGAGAAGATGGGCAGGAAAATCCTGGAAGATACCATTTTCCCAAAACAGCCAGCTGCCAACTGAGCTTAAATCCCCCAAACACCATCAGTGGCAGTAAAAACTCGAGAAACAGTTATAGATACACACACATGGCATGATTTGGAACATATAAAATATAGATTATAAATTTTAGTTTGACCTTGCTAAGAAAAAAAAAATAAGATGATGGTGATTAAAGGTAAATTATCCAGAAACAGGAAAATGAAAAGAATAATAAAGCCTTGTTTTCTTTCATCAACAACGGATGATACAAAGCAATATGCAAAAAAACAAAAAAATGCTTAGACGACAGGAAGAAATGATCATTTGTTTTGTTCTTAATGACATGAGCTCGCCTCATTTACCCTCAGCACAATGATATAGTATTAGGATCCCCAAACTGAGATAGGGAAACAGAGGCTCTTGACCAGCAACTAAGGCTGGGGATGAGGCCTGCAGAGCACCCCGGGTCCCAGTAGGAAGCAGATAGGACGGTGGGCAGGATTTAGGAAGCAGAAGGAAAGACTGTGGCTCCCGGGGGCAGATGGAGGACAGCAGCACAGTCTGACACTCAGATTCATACCCAGTGGCCCCCCGAAACACAGGAGACTTAGAGGGGCTGATGCCTTACACAGAATCTCTATATTTCTGTGTGATTCTAAAACCAGAGAAGAATAGCAGTTCAAGAGCTGCACTTGGGTGGCCAATTGAGTACCTGAAAAGAATTTGTTTTTGTTTGGTTTTTTTTTTTCCAATTTTCCAATGAAATTAAGAAATTTCCATCATCTTCCCCAAGGCTGTGATGTCAGACTGTTTTAGTCTCAGCTAAGCTACTTCAAACACTGTCACGTATTTCTATAAACTTGAGCTATGGGAGTTCTGCTCTCACAGTTTCAATATACAACGTGGAGGCAGAGGCTGTGTCTATATGTCACGGACGTTCTGGTCACAAGACAGCACCGCGCAGCTGAGAGACAGGCCAACGGGCCCTGCCAGACCATGCTGACCTCACTTTGTAACGCTGGCTTTGGGGGATTTTATTTTAAAACCTGAATATTTATACAGTTTGCATTCTTTAGGAGGTGATAGATTCTATTAACCTTCAAGAGCTCTCATTTGCTTTATCTTTGTGTTAAGAGAAGCCAGGCTGCCTGGCTGGGAGGACCCAGCCGACTTGGCTTAGTTTAGCCTTACCTGTTGTTATTAAACACAGAGCAGAATTATTTTAAGTTCGATTTTTACATTAAACATAATAATTTTGCTATGTTTGGATTCCTGAGAGTTCTTGGACACTGTAATTTATTTCATTGTTCTGAGGCTGCTCCCTGCTCCTGGAATTCCATGCTCTGCACTGAGGGACTTATTGGGAAGGGGTGAGTAAGGGGCAGCCGCAGCAGGGAGCAGGGTGGCAAGAAAATGTCCCCAAGACTCCTGGTCCCCCTGGAAGGGATAAGGGGAAGGGCCTTGATTACTCTGACTAGAACTGGGAGAACAGAACTAAGAGAAGTAAGAGGTTATCCATCTTTTCAGTCTCTTTCCATGGATAATTCATTTGCAGTCTAGTAACTTTGGCAGAATTATTTTCACAGCACTTTTTCCAGTTTCCAGACACACAGCATCGGTGCTGGCATTATCCTGACCTGGAGGGGACTTTCAGGTCTTACCTGCTGCATGACCTTGGGCAGATGGCCTGCCTTCTCTGGTGATCACACACATCTTGCTGCTCAGAGACGTGCTGCACAGACTGGGGCTGAGGGAAGCATAAAAACTGACACCCTTTCAGCGGTTTCATGTTGCCGCGACACCCAAGCATGGGATCCTTGGACTCATCTCCTTGAACAGGAAGCTCATGCATTTGCATTGAATGACCTCTTTTAAGTGTCTTTAAAATAAATTTTTTTTAAGTGGCAAAGAGGAAACAAGGGCTGTGGGTAGGGGCACTGAAGGACAACTCCCTCACTTTTACCACAGCAGTGGCTTCGGTATGTTCCCTTTTGTAAAAGATTTTACTTTTTAGAGCAAACTTAGGTTCACAGCAAAATTGAGAGGAAGATGCAGAGATTTCAGATTTCCCACATCCCCTGCCCCCACGCGTGCATAGCCTCCTCATTACCAATGCCCCCACCACGGTGTGCATTTGTGACAACTGATGAACCTGTAACGACGCATCGTTATTGCCCAAAGACCACAGTTCACGTTATGGTTCGCTCTGGAGCTGTTCATCTTACGGGTTTGCACAAGTATACAATGACTTGAATCCGCCATTATAGTATCATACACAGAGCTTCTGTATATTCTTACTTTGGACTCTGACGTGTCTCAACTATGAGATGTTAAAGCTACAGGCAAATTGCTGATCCAATGCAGCACAAAGTACCCCTCAGACCATGTCTAATCTTGCACAAAAAAAGAAAACGTTTCAATCCCATGACGATTTTGCTGATGGAAGAGAAGCTTGTCTAGAAACTGCCTGGCTCCCTGGCCATATCCGTGTTGCCTCACACATGTGCACAGCAACCATAAAGAAGAGTGAAAGAACTTGGAAATTTCGAAAAGTTGTAATGTTCAGCAAAGCCCTGGCCCGCGTATTTGTTAAACCTGCTTTCCAATGACTGCTCGTGTACACCACTTCAGAGGGAAATAATGAGCATGAAATTCAATTATACAGGCGCCCGCTTAACCATCTCAACCAGAACTGTGTCCCTAATCTTTTATGTTGAAGATAAAGTGAAAATCTAAAGCTACTCTCCTTATGATGGCATTTTATTCCCTTTGTAACTCAGCCAAGAGAATTCCCTTCAACCTAAGGCTCTAAACTTCAAAGCCAGCTCTCTTCTTAGCTGCTGTCCTGCTTTTGAACCTGAATTTATGTTGTCTGTATACTGAGAGAAGTAGACCAAACCTAACCCACCAATAGGACCTCGGGAGTGTGGCGCTAGAAGAAGATGAACTGCCACCAGGGCTGAGAATGCTGGGCTGGGTCTCGCAGAGAGAGTGGACACCTGTGCCCTGCTCTGTTGGAGCAGCCACTAGGCCTGGAAGGAGAGTGAGGGTTGTCCCTGTGATGTTGCCCTTATGAGCTCTGGAAGGCCCTGGCCCAGGCCATGATGTGCACTGGGCTCAAACTGGAGTTGATGGTCCATCCTGAGAAGGAGCTTCTCTGAGGATTCTATCTGACCTTCTCTTGAAGCCACCTTTGTGCTCCACCTTTGCCAGGTGCCATTCCAGACACTGAACTACCACCCACAGGACTCTCATTCCACTTCGTCTGCCCTGCTTATGGGGCCACGCCTCATTCCCCTGTGCCAATGAGTCAGCACCAGGAATAATGTCTGGGCCCCAGGCATTGCCATTAAATGTCTGCTGGGCGGCGGCTGCACACTCCTAAGTGCCTGTGCCCTTAGGAGTCAGGCTATGGTGCCTACAAACACATTGCCTGGGGAAAGGGTGCTCCCCGAAACTCTTTCACTCTGCTTTTCCTACTGTCTGTCATCTTCGGGAAAACACATGGAATGTCTCTAACACAAACCCAAAGCCATCTGTGGACCTAAAGCACCATTCTGCACCTCCTAGTGTCATTTAGCATCGTTGAGAGAAAAGGTGCCACTGAAAACACAAGCACCACTGCTTCTGACTTGCATAGTCTGTTTTGCCAAATGTAAAGATTGATCGAGGATGATGAGTAGAGTGTTTAGTGTTTCTACCTGAAAGGGAGAGAAAGCTGGGCTGAAAGGGGTGAAGGGAGAAGTTCAGCTTTCAGGTCAGACATCGAGAACTCCCTCATGGCCAGAGTTCTGATATATTAGCACAAAACCATGAAGGATCCCTCTCCAAAGAAGCTTATGAGTTAGTGCTAAGGGGGAAAAAAAAAGTTTAATCCAGATGTGATTCTCCCAGATCCAAAGGATGGACAGCCTTCCCTCCTCACCCGACAGGCCCATCTGTGGAAATCCTTCCATCTTTCAAGGCCCACCTCTCCGTGGTACCTGTGATTTTCTCTATGTCTATGGTGCTTATGGTTCATCAAAACATGCTTATTGAGCACATGCTAGTCCAGACGCTCTCCTAGTTTTGGGAAACACAGAAATAATCTAGAAACAGACTAGATCCTTGCTGTCACAGAGCCCACGTTGCCAGAGACTGGGCATACCTGGATGATAAACAAGGAAACAAATACACAAAATACCTTTAACTACTTTTAAGTGTTACGGAAAAGTAAAACAGGGTAAGGTAACTGAGAGGGATTGTGGCCTAAAGGGAACTCTCCATAGCATGGTGAGAGAGACCTTTGCGTGGAGGTAAGAAAGCCAGCCGTCCTCAGAGGTGGGCAAGCTCACTGCAGGACGGGGGAAGAGCAGGTGAACGTGGCGTGTCGGAGAAACACACACAGGCAGTGTCAGTGGTGCTCTCCGAGCCCAAGTGAGAGGGAGGAGAAGCAGCCTGCTGCCAGCTGTCCTCTCTGGAGCGGTTTTGGGTCCTTTTTCCTGATTGTTGTGTATACATCTTGAGGGTCTGTGGCCTCCCACACAGAATCTTGTCGTGGACTGAATGTTTGTGACTTCTCAAAATTTGTATGTTGACGCCTTAACCCCCTAGTGCGATGGCGTTTGAAAATGTGGCCTTCGGGAGGTGATTAGGGCTAAATGAGTCGTGACCGTGGGGCTCTTGTGTTGGGGTTAGTGCCCTTATAAGAAGAGAGGCTGGAGAGCTTGCTCTGCCTCTCTGTCTGTCTCTCTGTCTCTCTGTCTGTCTGTCTCTCCCCCGTGGGAGGACACGGCATGAAGGTGGTCACCTGCAGGCCAAGAGGAGAGCCCTCAGTATGAAACCTACTCTGATGACACCTTGATCTTGGACTTCCTGGTCTCCAGAATACTGAGACATAAGTTTCTGTTGTTTAAGCCACCCAGTCTGTGGTATTGTGTTATAGCAGCCCAAGACGACTGATGCATCTACTAGGGTGCCTGGCACTCAGTGGAGAATCTGCAAATTTCCCTGCAATAACTGAGTAACCCGTGCTCCCTCAGTCCTCAGTGGCTCCTGCCCCTCCCTGTCTAAGAAGAACCTCGAATCCTTCACGCAAAGTTTAACCAGGTATTCTCAGGCGCTCCCGAGGGAGTCTCGCAGCAGCACGAAGAAAGTCATTACACGTTCTGCCGCTCCAGGCTCCTTCCCTTGCCAAGTCACTCGCAAAGCTGTGCCACAAAGCTACTGTCCCTGTAGCTAAGAAAGCCATGTTCAGGCTGCCAGTGACAGTCACCCTCAGTTCCCAAAGCTACAGGCCATCAAGGTGCCACCGTGAGTCTGTGCTCCCTGCAGCTTCCAATGAGTTATAGGCACAGAAATGGGGAAAACGATCTCTGCCACTCAGTGCCTTTCTCACCTGGCATCCTAAGAAATTCTGCTCCTGCCTTAGTGCTCTACGGAATTAGATCCTTCAGCTTCCGCCTGCAGCCTTGTCGTGACTGAGCTCAGATCCCAGAGCTCACCTACCAAATCCACTGGCCCGTTGGATCTGTCTCAGGTAAGCAAACGCCTGTTGGGGGTCAGTCATCCCCACCCACTTATTTGTCACTCACATTCCATAAGACCAAGTCCCAAGGTCAAGCCACACCTTGAACCAAACATCTAACTCCTGGATTTGTGGATTCTGATCATTCCTAGCTATGAACTATGGACGCTTTCTAGTTGATGGAAAAGAGTATTTCGAAGGTGGGAGGCAGACTGACTCTTCCTGGTAGAGAAAGGTGTGTGTGTGTATGTGTGTTTGTGTGTGTGTGAGTGTGCGTGCGCACTGTAGCTCTCCAGGGCTAGAATCAAGATATATGTCCTCATTGTGCTGTTGCCAGTAGACATTTGACCAGCACCCCTACACGTGACATCTGTTTGTTCAAATGTCACACAATTCATGGTCCGTGTGGGAGCGTGGTGGTGCCGTGACACTGAGCAGCTGAGGACTCCTATGCCTGGTGGCCTCCCCGGCGTGCTGCACTGCGGCAGGCGGCCAGGACCTCGAGTTGCAGGGTGTGTGGATCTGTGCAGGCACGTACGCGCTCCACACGCGGGCACACACGCACAAGAGCAGGTGAGACACTGTCGTTGGTGGATGCTTCATTTCTTTCATGAAATTTCTCCTCCCGCAAACTGTGCTATGCACAATCTCGTCCTGGGGTCTTGATTTCTTTCATGTGGTTCTTTGTGCTAACAAGATTAAATCAGTTCCAATAGGTACTGGTTTAATGGAGATGATAAACTTTTATTGAACTTGAGCACATTAAAATGAAATGTAAGCAATAGGTGATTTTGGCATTTGCCTGGGGTCTCTTCCAATCTGAATAAAGCCAGCATGCCTTCTCTGGAAAATAACAGCTCCAAGCCCGGCTCACTTTATGTGCTTAATTAAAATCTATTTTTGTGGTATAAAAAAGGAGCTAAACAATGTAACGTTCCTTCTCTTCAACTATGAAAACAAAGAGAGACCAGCACGGTCTTCCAAACAACCTTTACGTTTCACACAAAGAGCAGGTAATGTGCTGTTTTACAGCAGCCTGTCTGCTAATCTGTGATCTGTTTTGTCTGTGAATGGGATTATCATGGTGGTTTATTGAATAAAAGCCAAAAACGACGTTAAGTAAACTGTTTACACAAAGCCACCAGGCTGAAAAATCCCAACTCAGACTCATTTCAGGTTTTAACCAAAATAAACTTTATTATAGTTTCAACTGGACAGTTAAACCTTTCAGGGCCTGTTCAACTTGCTGAATGTGTAAAACACGAGACCACAGCTCTCCGTAGAAATTATGAAACTGTAAATATCGAGGTTGGCCTCTGAAGGTTGCCTTTCTTTGCAGCTTTCTCTGCGAGGCTTTTACTGGGGCCCGGATTCCAGCCAGGCTCTGCAGCCAGGCTCCTGTCACCGTTTTTGCCAGTCCTGTAAGTCAAGAGAGGGAGGTTTGGCTCTGCGGCGTGGCAGGGGGCAGCCGTGGAGCCTGTCACTAACCCCCAGCCTGAGCTCAGCGAAGACATCTTTATGTCTCTGGGGGACTGGCAGGGATACACCTGGCCTCTTTTGACCCTCGTGGTGGCCCCTCAGTTCGAAAGGGTCAAAATGATTTTTTTTATTAATGTCCACTCCTGCCCTTTGTGCATCTTAAATTCTAATCCGGGGCCAAAACATTTCACAAGACGTGCTTTGATCTGCTTGCAAACAGACAAAAGGCAAAAAGAATAGAAACATCCACCAAGGAAGCCCAACTTAAACACATTGTTTTGTCTCCTTGTGGGTCCTGTAGCAGAAAGCCAAACGGAGGGCTCCAGTCTGTGTTCAGCATGTTCACGGGAGTAACTCCAACGATTGCTTCTCCAGGACTTCTTGGTTTATAGATCAGGAAACTGGCGCTCAGGAGGAAGTTTCTGGACTGTTGCTTTTTTTCCTCCCTCTGTGAGACCAGTGTTCCCAGAATTATCTTCTGGAGCCCCTTGGACTACAAGAAGGCTCTGTCCTTTTGACCTTGCACTAATCATCTCTTAACCTCCTTGGCCTTCATGCATTCACGCCTTCATTCATTCAAAGGTGCCAGGCACTGCTTTGGACATGGATAATACACGATAAGACAAGGACCCTGAGCTCAAGGACTTCCAGGCAAGTTGAGTGACAGGTGGATAAATAGGTAATTATAATACAAAATAACATGTGGTTAAATGATGGAACTGAGACTTGTAGGAAGACAGGTGCCTCTTCTCAGTTTCCTTCTCGGCTCTTCCTGCTCTCCTGACCTCTATCCTGCAGACTCCTTGGACTCAGACTGGGCTGACTCCTCTATCCACACTCTTCCCCTCAGTGGTCTCTTCCTGTCCCAGGGTTGTGGACAGTTCTATGTTGGTGACTCCATTTTTCTATGTCCAGCCCGGTCCCCTCCCTGGAGCAACACATTCTTAGAGCCCTTTGCCTGTTTGACCAGATCCATCTGAATGATTAAAAAGCCATCTCAAGCTTATGTCCAAACAGGAACTCTTGAGCTCTGCCTGTCCACAGCACCCTCTTCCTCCCCCGGCTTCCCCCATGGGCCCGGTTGTTCTAGGAGAACACCCTGGGGGCAGCTTCAACTCCTACCTTTCCTCCCCTTTCCATATGTGATCTATCAGCAAGTCCTGTGGATCCCATCTCCAAATGGACCTGGGCCCTTTCTGTCTCCATGGCCCCACAGAAACCTCTCTTCCATTCCTGGCTGCGTTACTGCGACAGTCCACCTGCTCTCCCACTCCTGTTAGCTTCCCATGCAGCAGTCTGTGGGATCTTCTTACACCTCAAGTGGTATAATGGCACTCCTTTACTTAAAATCCTCCAAAGGGACAAGACTTCTGTTTCTGATCATGATGGAATAACAGGAACTAGATTTATCCTTCAGTATGAAATAATGAGAAAAAGATAGCAAATATATGAAACAATGGTGTGGGAAACATTTGACATCAGACAACATCTAAGAGATGAGAGACGAAGTCAAGTCTGTGACTGCCCCAGCTTACTGCCCAAAGAGAATTTCCTGGAAGCCAGGTGGCCTTGCAGAGCTGAGGAGCTGACACTGAGTTTGGGGGACTGAGGAAGTCAGAGTTGAGGGGTTCGGGGGACAGTACGAGAGTAAGCTGCACAGAGAGCTCCGGAGACGTACAGAGGGTCCTCTCCATCTTGTGCTGAGCACTGCTTGGTGCATACCTCTGAGGAAACTAACCAGGAAAAGCACCACCTAGAAGGATGAGAGGGAACAATCTCTCAGAAGTCACACAAGGCTGAGAATAATTCTTCCTCCCACCAGCCAGAGTGAAAAATCTGAAGATGGGTCTCAAATCAATGACCTTAGCTTCCTTCTTAAAAGACAAACAAAAAGAAACTAGAAGAGAATATGTTAAACTCAAAATAAAATAACAAAAATAGAGCAAAAGCCAATTATATACAAAACAGAAAACATAATAGAGAAAATGAATGAGATCGAAAGCTGGTTATTTGAGAATTTATCAAATAAATTTGATAAGCCACTAGCCAGACTCATCAGCTCCTTGGGGGTGGGGTGGAGAGAACACAAATTAACAATATTAGGATTAGAGATCAGTGAAATGAGACATCACTAAAAATCATACAGATTTTAAAAGGATGATTAAAGATTATTATGAACAACTTTATGACAATTTGACAGCTTAGAAGAAATGGGCAAATTCCTTGAAAGACACATGACCCATGCTCCCTCAGGAAGAAAAAGATAACCTGAAGAGATAATCCTATATCTGTTTTTAAAAGTTAAGTTTATAGTTTAAAACCTTCTAACAAAGGAAACTTCAGGCCCAGGCATCTTCCCTAGTGAAGTTTCCCAAACATTAATGAGAAGTAACACCAACTTGAAAGAAAATTGAAGAGAGGAAATGCTTCCTGATTCATTCTATAAAGCCAGCATTATCCTGACACCAAATCCAAAGATATTACAAGAAAAGAAAACTACACGGATGCAAATTTTCTAAACAAAAATCTCAGCAAATTTAATTCAACAATATAGAGAAAGAACAATAAATCATGATTAAGTAGGGATTATTCCAGGAATGCTAGCTTAGTAGAACATTCCAAAAATCAATTAAAAGTCTAAAAAAGAAAAAAAAAAGGCAAGATGATCATCTCAAAAGATAGAGAACAAGCATTTGATAAAATGCAGTACCCACTCATGATAAAAGCTCTCAGCAAACTAAGACTAGAAGGGAACTTCCTTAACCTGATAAAAAGTATCTATAAGAACCTACAAGCCACACACACTCACACAAGTACATACATTATGATTTCTTTTACATAAAATTCTAGGAAATGCAAATTAACTTATAGTAACAAGAAGGAAATCAGTGTTTGCCCAGAGTTGGGGTCAGGTCAGGTTTTGAGTGGGGGATACAAAGGACTGTGGCAAAACTTTGGGGGATGATGGATATGCTCAGTGTCTTGATCAGGATGTTAATTTCATGGGTGTATACATGAGTCAGAACTTATCAAATTATTGTTTATTGTGTGTCAATTATACCTCAGTAAAGCCATTTTTTAAATCTTCTAAGGTTTTACCTAACCCTTAGAATAAAATTCAAAGTGGCCTCCTGGCTCCACATGTTCAGGTGTCTCCCTACCTTTTTATCCTAAACTGTTACCACTCACAAAGTGTCCAACAAAACTGCTCTTCAAACATGCAAAGCTATTTCCTGCCCCAGGACCTTTGCGCTTGTTTCTCTCTCTGCATGGAGTGCTCATTCTCCAGCACTCTACTTATTTGGCTCTGTCCCATTTTCCAAGTCACAATTCGAATATTAGCTCCTCACAGAGGCCTTTTCTAATTCTCTACATGTTTGGTAGATCCCTGCTAGATCTCATCACCTGCTAAGACCCCATTTATCATTTTTACAGCACTTACACAGTCTTTATTTTTTAGTCATTTGTTTACTTGTTTATTATCTACCTTCCCAGGAGAATGGAAGCTCCTTAGAGGTGTATTGTCTTGTTCACGCCTCTGTCCCTAGGACTTAGCATAGGGTCTGGCATAATGTACATTCTCAACACATACTTACTTATAAATGAGGGAGTGACCAATGAACTATGAGGGAATTGAAAGAGATTCCACGGAAAAAGTGACACATACGCGTGGCCGGGAAGAACTGATATTAGGAAGGCATCAAGCGGAAAGAAGCCCCTGGCTCTGACAGGCACAGGTTCATTCCAGGTTGATCCTTATAATTATGTAAGTCCAGACAAGATTATTTAAATTATCTATTTATTTATAAAGTGAGGCTGCAAGTAACTATTTTAGAGGATTGCTGTGAGACATGAATGATACATATGTAAAGATAAGCATCATGATGCCTGGAATGTGGTAGCAACTCAACAAATGAGTTCCTTTCCCTTTCCTGATTCCAGCCAGAAAAAAATTTCATGGGGAAAAGCATGTTCACAAGAAAGGGCATGGTGTATGTAATGACCAAATGCTTGTGTCCTCTCAAAATTCCTAAAGTGAAGCCTAAGCCTCAGTGTGATGGTGTTAGGAGGTGGGGCCATTGGGAGGTGATCAGGTCACGTGGGAGGAGCCCTCATGAATGGGATGAGCCTCACTAAAGAGGACCAAGGGAGCTGTTCTTCCCTTCCACCATGTGAGCATACGTGAGAAGACAGTCACTTGTGAACCAGGAACCAGGCTCTTACCCAATCCCAAATCTGCCAGCACCTTGACCCTGGATGCCTAACTTTCGGAACTGTGGGACGTAAATGTTTGCTGTGAAAGCCATCCAGTCTACCATTTTTTTCATAGCAGCCTGAATGGATTAAGACAATATATTTGGAGGATCATGAGAAAATTGAATAATTTAGGAGTATAGCGGAGAGAAACAGAAGTCAAAACTGGAAATGCAATTTGGCCCCTGGTCATTCCAGACTTCAATCTCTGGATAACAGGAAGCCACGAAGGAATTGGGGAAAGGGGTGAGGTCGGGGACAATTGGGCTGAGTGATCTCCAATTATGAGGAAAACTCTAGTAACTGGAAATAGAAAAGTAACAGGAGGTAAAGACTGGGGAAGGTCAGAATCAGAGAGAAGACCTAGAATTTTTCAGTCGTCTGGATTCTAGGAGTGATGAAGAAGAGAGCTATAAATTCTGACTGGCGCCCAAGACCCTCACCTCCAGATGTGTCTCCTACCTTAGCCGGCACCATCTATCTCTCCTAGCGTACCCCAAATAACTCTCAGCATCAAAGCTGAGACTGAGTTAGAGCAGAGGTGCTTTCTACCACTGGTAGAAGACAAAAATCAAAATAGCAGGTCAGGAAAACATTTGAATGGTCATGAACTTTCGATGTAATTTTTCATACCAGAGATTACTGATGAGAACCATGGAGAACTTCAATTCTCTGATTAAGGAGAAAGAGAAAGGGGTGAGATGTTTAAAATCCCCAAGGCTACCAAGACACAAAACAAGAGAATTGGCAGCAGAGACCCAAGTAGTCAAGCCTAGTAAAGGACAAGTGGATAAACTGGTTAGTAAGAGCCTCAGCATTGGAACATAGAAACCGTGGGGTGAAAGTTATGAATCAGCCTTTCCTAGCAACTAGCTAAACAGGGACATTCGATAACAATGGATTCAACAGAGCACTAACCAGTAAACCTGGAAGTGGGGTTTCACTGTTCAGGAGCAGAGAAAACCAATGAACGAGAAGCCCTCGCGATGAATAAATAAAAATAAGACTTTGCTGGAATTTACTCCCAGTGGAACTGCTGGGGAGACTGAAGTTTTGAAAGTTTGAGTTTGTAAGACTTGCCCATCAGGAGCTGTTTACATCTTTCAAGCTGGTATTGGCATTTCTGACTAGCCACTGCCAGGGGAACTCTGAACCTACTGGTGCAAGAGAATCGCAGGTGAAGCTTGCTAAAAATGCTGGCTGGCCTGGAGACTGATTTAGTAGGTCTGGAATAGAGCCTGACATTTGAATTTTAAATAAGTTCCCCAGGTTATATTGACGCACCGCCAGGTTTGAGAATTGCTAATATAGATCACGGCCTTGTCCAAACAGAGAGAGTTTGCACAGGCTAGAAAACTAAGTGTCAGAAAGTATAGCCTGATACTTCTTTACATTTGTAAGAAGAAACACAATACTTAATGCTTATCTTACATACATAATTTTAAATATTTGTAGTGACTGTTTAAATGAAGATCATTAAAAGCATAGGTATACTATAATCATTGAAGAATTCTTCTCGTTTTTCTTTAACTTTTAAAAAAATAGGCTATGCGATGTTAGTGTGGAAGTTTTGATTGTGAAACTTGAAGAAAAGTTCCAAGGAGAGCATTTCCAAAGCTCCGCTCCAAAGAGATGGGAAAGGAATGAAATGTCACAGGGTGAGTGGTGTTTCCTTCTAAACCCAAGCCTGGTGAGAGGGGTTGAAATGAGACCCCTCAGAGGGTCCAAGATGTGCATCCTATATTTGGGCAGCACAGTGGCCCGGAGTCAGACTCATGAAGGAAAGGTCAGGCAGTGTGTGCAGCAATGTCTACACCTGGGGAATGACTGTGTCCTCTAGGGAAAAGGGATCAGATGTAGGTCCTAAATAGGAATGTTGTTTTAGAGCTATTTTAAATCCTGCCCAAGAGGACTGCTTGAAAGAGCAATGGACTCCCACAGAGAGAATTTTGGGCTGAGTGGACAACCAGAAATCTAGATGCTGAGGGTGGAGTACCAACCAAAAGACAGAGAGGCCCAGGGTTCAAAGTCAGAAGGGCCCAGCAGCAGCAGTGTCTCTGCGGAGCCACAAATGCATGCTTTGGAGGAAGAGCCAGCTGTAATCCCCATCAGCCCCAGAGAGAACAAAGCCATCTTGTGACAGCATCAGTCAAGCAAGAAGTTTCAGTATTCCTTTTCTCTTTCTCTCTTCCTGTGTTCCAGCCCTGGAAGGAACATAAGCTAAAGTTAGTCCTTAATGAACCAGAAAGAAGGAAAAAGCTGAACATACTTTTTTTCCCAGGCAGCAGTTGGTTGCCTGAAGCCAATCCTAGCAGGGAGAGCAAAACCGAACGTCTTAATGCCAAGTCAGGTTTGGAGTTTGGTTACTACATGGAACTGGCCATTCTAATAACTGAATTCAGATGAGCATTAGAATTAATGTGCCCAACCTTGGGTCTTGCCATGTTCATGCAATGGCAATGGCAATTTTAAAGGGACTGTGAGAGTTAATAAAGATGCTCACTGATGTTGTCTCACAGGTGTGCATGCTCAACGCATGGATTACAAGAGTTTATCCCAACCTTAGCCTTCTCTAAACTCTTTCTCCCCACTCCCTTTAAGGAAAAAAACACAAAAACTTTTTTTAACTTACCATCCACCTCATCTCACAGTTAGAAATCTCGTAGCTTGTAGGTATCACTCTGATTCTAGAGCTTCTATAGTTAAATCAGAAACAAGAATAAAAAAATTCAAAAAATAGAATGCAAAAAACACAAGGGAAAATACTTAAAAGACCAGAGAGCTGTTCCAAAGGCAAGGGAGCAGATACTTTCCAAAAATAGCATATATATTTTTAAGTGTACCCAGGATTTGTTGTAATCAGGTGTGGTAAGATATGCAGATACAGAAATGACTGTTATAAAGGAAAAAGTTTTTTTATATTCACAGATTCCCAGAAACAGGGAGCCATGGCGTGCCACACAAGGCTACATGGGGAAGCACCAGGGCCGGTCAGGAGGCAGAGAAGGGAAAAATGTGGGTGAGAGCCTTTATTGTGGTTTCCTTGGGAAGGAATGTCTGAGGCAGGGTGAGTGGGTTTAGGATTGGCTAGTTTGAATAATTTCAGCAGGCTCTGGGGCATAGGGACTGTCCCTAGTTGCCTGGTCCCTGACCCTGGGGCGATCAGGCAAGGGGAACAGTGGCCCTGAGTGTGAGATCTATATAGCGGAGAATTTGAAAGGTGTTCCGGAGGGAGAGTTATTTACCATCTCTAGGAACTGGTGAGCCCCGGAAGGGGCAGTCATCTGGAGTCAGCAAGGCCCTGGATATCAAAACATCAAAAAACAGAAAATAAAATGATGTGGTTAACACAATTTAAAATAATATGTAATAGCACTAGATGCTGCCAGGAGGTCCAGGAAATTGAGGAATAAAAAATAGGTGTTGGATTTTCCAGTTGAGTGGCTGCCTTGAGCACTTTTAGGAAGCAATTTGGGCAGGGTGGGCAGGGTGGTCAGGGCAAAAGGGATTAGGAAGTAAATTGTTGGTTAAGAAACGGTGTCCAAGATGAAACCACCATCTCGTTAAGATATCTACACTCCCATGTTCTTTGCAGCATTATGAAAAATGGCCAAGATATGGAAACAACCTAAGTGACCATCGATAGATGAATGGATTAAAATATGTGGGTTGTGTGTGTGTGTGTGTGTGTGTGTGTGTGTGTGTGTGTGTGTGTATGCAATGGAACACTATTCGGCCTTTAAAAGGAACATCCTGACATTTGCCACCACATGGATGAATCTGTGGGACATCATGCTAAGTGAAATAAGCCAGACACAGAAAGAAAAATACTGCATGATCCCACTTATATGTGGAATCTTTAAAAGAAAAAAATCTTTAAATACACAGAAAATAAAACAGTGGTTACCAGGGGCAGGGGGCACAGGGGGGACATGAGGAGATGTAGGTCAAAGGACACAAAGTGGCAGATATGTAGGCCGAACAAGTCTAGAGTCCTAATATACAACAAGAGGACTGAAGTTAATGAAATTATATCATATTAAGGATTTTTATTTAAAAAGTAGATTTTAGCTGCTCTGGTTACAAAAATAAAAGTAACCATGTGAGATGTTAGCTATGCTAATATACTTCACTCTAGTAACCATTTTACAATCTATGTATCTATCCTATAACATCATGTTGTAAACCTCAAATAGACACAATAAAATTTATTTTAAAAAAGAAAGAAACAGTGTCCAATAGTGTCTGAGTACTGTGCAGATATATGACACTAAAATGGAAGAAATACAAGCAACGTGACCACGGTAAGACAGCAGGGTAAGAGAAAAGTTATTTTGTTTTGTTAGAGTTGTTTTTGTTTTAGCAGATGAGATATAAATATGCGTGTAGGCAGAAGAGAAGAAGCTAGGATAGAAAGAGTAAAGAGCTGTAAGAAGTTGTACTGGAATAGTCAGGGGCTTCAGCCCGATTTGATTTCTAACAATGTGCAAGTAGACGTCAGGTCTTGCTTGCAGTGGCACGATGCACTTATCCAACCGTGCTTTGCAGTCAGTTGTGTGAGTCGAGACTGGAATCAGCTGGCCGGTGCGCCATGCGATGACACGAGACAGCACGGCAAGCTTCCTTGAGGGCTTTTTGTCAAGGGACTGTCCTTGTAAGTGTCTAGTTCCCTACAATCTTGGGTATAGAAGACAAGAGGACCGGATTTTCTTCTGAAGCGAGGATACAGTACATTTATCCATTTTTTCCGTGTCGAGAATATGTTTCTGGAAGTCAAGCTCTCCATAAACACATACAGCAAAAAAGCCAATCAAAATTAGTTTAGTGGAATGGTGATGAGTTGGCCAAACTGTACTGGTTTGATCTCTCCCAGAACATCTGCTCCAACATATATATTTCTTAAGGAGCAGGGGCCTAATAAACGTTTCAGAGCCCAGCTACGATACAATTGATAAGTGTGCCCACACCAGAGCAGTTCTACTCCACTATACCTCCTTTAAAAAATACAAAATCCCCTTGAATAGATGCAATAATTCATCTGTTATAGGTAAGAAATAAATCTTATTTGTTCAATTAAGCATTTTATAAGGATTGATTGTCTCCACTTCATCGAAAAACCATACCGAGTCTCGGGAGCAAGGCAATAAAAAAGTTCCTCTGGAATATTTTTTAAAAATTTACCAAGTATCTGCCAATGTGATTGCATTTAAACTTCTGAGAGCATGGTCATGGTTACCATTACGTCATGTGATACAGGAGAAAACTGTGGCTCAGAGAAGGCACAGTGTCAGAACAGAGCAGAGGGTTAGGAGAACTTGGGATTCAGTGGCTAATCGATGGCACTGGACCAGGAGATCCCGCCAGAGGCACCCTTCCGTGGAGGTTTCCGTAGAGAAGAATACATGTGTGAAGCAATGGCAAATGGGCTCGCGAGCTTCGTTTCCGATGCTGAGCTCTCTGCCGTACCAGGCTGGGGCGTGATGCTGGAGCTGCTCACGTGGAGTGGAAGAGGAGAATAGAGCCAGAGAGAGCCCAGACGGCCAGGGAAGGGCGTTCAATTGCTACAATTGCCATGAATAATTCGTGCTAGCTTGGCCTAGTTTCCAATGAGCCCCTGGTCTGTTTGGCATGCGGGGGATGAGAATGCTGAGAGAGGGGTACACCTGCCACACCTTCAGGCTCTCAGCTTACAGCCCCAGCTGCCTAGGAGGAGGAAGGAATGGGGACACGCACACATGCATGTGCGCACATACATGCACATACATAAACATGCACATATACATGTACATGCACACATACACACAAACCTATATACACACAACACACATGCACACTCTCGCCTGTAAACCTGGACCTTTTAACACATGGCTCATCTGTCAAAGTGGCCCCTCATATCTGTAAACCAACACAGATTAGGATTTCGTTCTCCTGGGAGGTGTTACGATAGAGTATAGAAGGAGTGTTTCCTTGGCCATGTTAAAACCGGGCTGATAAGCCAGACCTTCTGACTCAGATCTTGGACTTTTTCTACAAGGAATACAAAAAAGAAGTATAATGCAGGAACTCTGTTCTCAAGAAATTAACAATTAGGAGAGGAAACAACCCAATGAAAACCAGAACATAACAGAAGGGGCCCAAGTCAGTAACACACACAAGCCGTTTGGAAAAAGAAGAGCTCACTTTGGACTTGACTAGTCAGGAAGGCCAGCTGGAAGAGATGGGGTTTACACTAGTGTCTGTCTCAAACCAAGCAGCACGGTGGACGTCCGGCTAATAAAGGGCCCATCTTCAAAAAGAGGGAAGCGGCCACCAGGACCTGTTTCCCACCCTGCATCGTGCCTCCCTGGAACTCTAGGAGAGAAGGCCCCCTTGTCAGGAAGCTGGAGTATTAACAGCTAGAAAGCTGTAACTTGGAAGGAACTTTTCCTCCTGGAGAAAAATCGCCATGATGGAGTTTGGCACAGAGTTGGGGCTAAGGCTGTAGCCATCCAAAGCCCTAATCATGTGCAGACATTTTAGGAACCAGCCTGTGCCCTGGAGGATTCTCAGGACATCAGCAGGGAGAGGCTGTCTCCCCTCCCAGGGCCCCCTTTGCCCTGTTTATTTGCCCTGACTAATCGTCTTAGTAGGTGTTGGGTCAGAGTCAACAAGGGATCTGACTAAGGTCACTTACGCGCTTTATTTACACTGCTAATTTTATCACTGCTTGGAAGGCTAATGGGGTTATTTCTACTTTATGATAAATTTCCAGTTAAAGCAGGGCTGGGGCAAGTGAAAGACCAATAGAGCAAATCCAAAACTTTTTGATGTAGGAAATATGCATATTTTCAAACTCCCACTCTTTCCAGAGTCCTTCACTCGGTGATGATAAGCTCAGTACTTCTTATGTCGTGTTCTCAGGATAGCCAGTGTCAGAATCTCCCCGAGAGCCGGACTGTAGACCCCAAGAACCTGCATGTTAATACCCACGTCTGCTCGTTCTTGTGTTTAATGAAGTTTGAGAACTTCTGAGATGCTATCTCCATGGGCGATGCTAAGATTGCTGGCGAAATGAAGTTTCGAGGTAGCGACTCGAGGGCCAGTGGTTAGCAGCATTTCAGAACCATCTCTTCCTATTTAAGACTTCAAAGGAGGCTTGGATTTTTAATAGTATGTGTGAATGAACACTGCTCATCGGGCCTTAATGTGCACACAAGTCACCTGAGAATCTTGTTAAAATACAGATACTATTTCAAAAATTCTGGGGTGGGGCCTGAGATTCTGCATTTTAACAAACTCCCAGGTGATGCTGATGCTACTGGTCTTTGAGTAGCAAGTCAAAAGAGGGTATCGGAAGAGTAGGCTATAGCTCAGTGCATTTATTGCATGCTGCCTTAACAAGCATCCTTAGCTTGGCACTCAAGGCTTGCATTTGCACAATCCCCCCGCTCACCATCTACACTCTCCAACACTGCCTTTTTAATGCTTTCTGAACAAGCCACATGGTTTCCCTTCTCTGAGTAAGTGCTCACATTTTTCACTCTTTCTAGAATGGTTTCCTCTTGGCCAATTTTCACTGTAGAACTTGCGCCCAACCTTCAAGATTGATCTCAAGTTCTCCTTGCATGTGATGACATCACTCCCACACTGGGGGAGGTTCTATAACTAATCCCCCACCACGGTAACAGGTGTGGAAATGTGCAGTGGCAGAGCCAGACTCCCATCTCCAGCCTCTTTATTGGGTAACTGTGATTTCCAAACAATTTGAAGGTAAAGCAATATGGGCGTGGGACCAAGGGAATGGTGAGGACCATGATGCGGAAGGTGTTTGGGGGATGAGGGAATGGTCTAAAAGCGAGGTGGGGAGGGGCGAATGGAGATACCAGAGGTTTGACGCCAGGCACGGGCACCTGCACTCTTGGCCGAGTGGGAAGTGCAATGCTGCTTTATCAGTGGCTGGGCGAATACCCCCAAACCCCTCCCCACCTCACACTCCATGGGCTGCACGTACACACCAAAGCAGACCTCTGCCGGACTGTGGCTTCCTGCTCTGGAATCTGAGACAGCGGGGCGCCCAAGGCAAGCCCATGTCCTACACTCTGAAGCTCTATATGTAATCCTGCTTTTGGAGGCCGAGGGATAACTCCCAGGCAGTTTCCACTTCTTCTGTAGCCCTTACTGTAGGAGGAAGGAGTGGGAGCTAGTCAGTGCTCCAACATTTGGGGGTCGTGGGGTTGCTGATGGTGAGGTTTGCTGAGATCTAAAGGCCCCAGCCTGCGGCTGCTCTGGCTCGTCTCTGGTGACCAGGTGGCGCAGTACGGCATCCCCAGCCCCTCTGACAAAGCTGCCCCTTCACCTGACGCCCTCACGGCCTCTTCCAGTTCATCTGTCCAGGGTCTTCTCTGGGTGTCTGACCAGAGCATCTTAAATTCAGGAGCAGGAAGCCACATTTCCCAGCAGGGAGTTCTGCTTTGCCGTGTGTCTGCAGCATGTGGGAGTGTGGAGTGAACTCGGGGTTCAGGGGCACTTTCCCAGCCTCTAATAAAGCGGTGCTCCATTTCCCACTTCCCCCAGCACGCGGGCTGTGTCTGCCGTCAGACCTCTGGCACCTCCGCTCACCCCTCCCTTTGTGTGATCACTGGCCCTCAAGGCCCACCCCTGGCCCCAGATCACTTCAGCACCATGGTCTTCACCACTCACCCAACCCTCGGCCCTTATTACTTTACTCTGATAATGTTTAAAATCAAGATGCTGCAACCAAGATCATAAACCACTCAACAGCAGAAACTACGTCTTAGATTTTCCGGTCCCTTTAGCTCCCAGCCCCGTTCCCTGCACGTGGAAGATGCCCAATAACGGTCTTTTTGGGGTGAAGCAAGGATTTGGGGAGACCTGGACCACCACTTCAGAATCCCTGTTTCTGTACCAAATTCCGCTAGATGATAAGGCAGCAGTTATATGAGACTTTTCTTAGGGAGCAGCTGCAATCTGTCAATCGCTTATGTCATGGGTTTTTTTAGAAACACGCATCCCTGGGAATGGAGATTCATCCTAGGCTTTCTCAGAGACGTGTTGTGTCTAATCAGATGTCCTCCTCTCCCTGCCCAAGTGCCAGACCAGTGGTGGAGATGCTTGTTTGCTCTGGCCTCTTGGGAGGTCCCTCATGCCTCCTTGGTGATATAATCATTAGTCCCCGAATCCTCATGTATATAATTTATGTGAGTCACTAGTTGGGCAAGAGAAGAGATCTCTCCAGAGTATAGAGGCAAACCCACGAATAATAAAAATTAAACATAGGAAATGTATTTGTTCTTTAGTTTTCAGTAAAAAACTAAATGTAAGCTAGAGAATCGTAGGAGAGTAGATACTCCCAATTCACTGAAAATCATGGAAACTATTTTGGCCAACACATTAACAGAAATGATTCAAAATGCAAATGTAAATTTCACAGGAAAATTGTAAGGTAGGCATCATGTTGCCCACATACTTAACGTTTTCCATAATTGGAATTATTAATATGTCAACCCTCCTCTGTTCCTAATTCTAAATCTCTGTACTTATTCAAGTATTCTTTTAAATCCCTTAGTGAATTTGGTGCATCTTTTTACCATTTT
>NW_012150119.1:2441382-2449453 GCF_000956105.1 Propithecus coquereli | reverse complement strand
AAGAATTGATGTTTCACTTTCTTCCAAGAGATACTTAGGACAATGCATTAAAATTTCAAGATGACTGGGATTATTTTATTATTATGATTTGGTTATTTATTTCTAGTTTTATTGATTCATAATCAGAATTCATGGTCCATACAATTTCTGTTTAATAGACAGCATGTCTATCAAATTTATTTTATGAACTGTGTAATTTAAGTCCTCTCTATAGCATTTTCTCCCTTGTTTTTCCTATTTGATTTTATGATGACTGAGAGATATGTAATGTCTCAAAAGTTGCTGTGCTCTGGCAATTGTTCCCGCAATTTATAGCAGTTATTTATTTATCTATTTTAATGGTGTTTAGGAAGCACAAATATTCATGATTTTATGTTCTCTTTGTGAACTATAAGCTTCACGAAAAGAAAGAAATCTTTATCTCATATAATATTTTTTGCCTTGACTTCTACTTTTATGTTAACATCATATCTTTACTTGGTTTGTATTTGCATAATTTATTTTACTTCCCCCTTTATTATTTTAAACAAAATGTTATAATCTAATAATCTAAAAAGTCAGATAATGTTAAAAGGCTTACAGCAAAAAAAAAAAAAAAGTTTTATCTTTTCCTCAACCTTACCGTTGCCCCTTCAAGTCCCCAGAAGCAATTCCTTCAAAGGGTTCCAACATTCATTGTTACTGTTATTTAATCTCAAATTTCTAAACAATAGAAATTCTCTTTTTTATTAATCTATTTCAGACATTAGCTATTGGCTCCCCATTGTTTAGCTAACTTATACCCCCTCTTCCACTTCCATCATTCTCCCAATATAATTATGTCTCAATTTTTGTTAAAATTCACATTCAGTGTTTTCACTATTTTAACTCTGTAAATACTATTCTCCACTGAACAGATTTTATACAACTTTTTGTTTTTCCTGGAGTTAATAATTGCTTCCATTTTTTATTTGTTTCTGCCAAGCACTCAAGGTATCTGTTGGTTGAGAAACACTGCACACAAAATTCACAGCCTGAAGTTTTTGAGCCACCCAACTTTAATGTGAATTTAAACGGAAAATCCATGGGACTGCTGGCTTGTGGTTCCATGCTCCTACTCAGAGCCAATGTGACTTTCCTTCAGTACCCAGGGGTGGAGGCTGGTCATAGGTTTACTTTTGTCACCTTCCCCGAAGAATGTGACTGTACTTGTAGAAGGTTTCCTATGCATCGTTCCACCTTACATGAGTCCTGGGTTTCAATTCTGTCTCCCCATACCCTCTTCTCCTACCTTGTACATACATGCTTACCCTACCCTCCTACACGCTGTTTCAGTCATTTGTCCTTCCTTGTTCTGCTTTCCATCTTTATAAATTGTGGGTATACATGTTATAGATGTCACCCAGTTTTATTTAAGTAGAATTTGTGATTTTTTTTCCTTTCTTGTTCTTATTTTTTTTTGGAGGACTTTTTTAAGAGGGAAAGAAAAATAAAAATGTGTTGAGGCTACCATCTTGAGACAGGAATTCCCAATCTCCTCTTTACAATAACCTTTATTTTTTTAAATTATTATAAAATGCCACAATATTTATTTCATATAATTAAGAAAAAATTAACAAAACAAATAAAATGCATGCTGCAGAATACTACATACTGTATTATGTCATTCACGTGAATGTTTAAAAGTCCACAAACCTGCGTATACAGTTAGCCCTATTTATCTGTGGATTCCACAAACCTACATACACGGTCAGCCATCTGTGTCTGTGGGTTCCCTATCTATGGATTCAACCAACCACACAGCAAAAATATTTTTTTTTTTAAAAAATTGCATCTGTGCTAAATATGTACAGGCTTTTTTTTCTTGTCATTATTTCCTAAATAATGTGGTATAACAACTACTTATATAGCATTTAAATTGTATTAAGTATTATAAGTAATCCAAGAACGATTTAAAGTACACAGGAGAATGTGTGAAAGTTATTTGCAAATATTGTGCCGTTTTATATCAGGGACTTGAGCATCTGTGGATTTTGGTCTCCACAGGCGTCCTGGAACCAATCCCTCAGAGATATCGAGAGAATGATTTTATATACATACACATATGTGTGCATGTGTGTATGTAATTAAATAGACAAATATATATATACATATTATATATTTTATATGTATATGTATGTATATGTGTGTATAAATGTATAAAATAAAGTATAGAATTGTAGACTGGATATGTACCAGATATCTGATGATGTTTAGCTCTGAGAAAGAAAGGATGGAACAGCCATTTTAGTAATTCAGGCATGAAAAGGACCTGAAATTAGTATCAGAAGAAATGAAGAAGCTGTGACTATAAGGGCTATTCGAAAGGACTAACCCATAGTGCTTGATCATACTTCATACAAGAAATGGAGAAAGCAGCATTTGTAGCTGGAGAATTAGAGATATAATTATGATGGCTTTTGTTGATACTAGAAATTTGAAAATGAAACCTGATTGTAGTCAAATGATGAAGAATTTAGAACATGTTTAAATTTCAATTTCATCACTTAGTCAACCAATCTTTGCCAAGCACAAGTGTATATACTCAGAGCTTAGCACAGTGCCAGGCAATAGTAATTTATTAAACACTATTAACTGAATGCTCAAGAGTATGAGGTACTATGCTGGCGGCTGGGAATACAAGAGTGAATCTGGCAGGACTGTGGCTGTTCCGAGGGTGCTTTGGGGTCTAGAGGATGAAACAGACATTAGAAGGATGCATACGCCTGCAGATATGCTAGGTGTTTAAAAAATGGATTTTCAAAGTTGTTGTCTTAGTCCATTCAGGCTGCTATACAAAATGTAGAAAAGTGGGAAGTTCATAAACAACAGAAACTTATTTCTCACAGTTTTGGAGACTGGAAAATTCAAGATCAAGGTGCCAGCAGACTCCAGGGCTGGTGAGGGCTTGTTTGTTCCTCAGAGGCAGGAATCTTCTCAGTCTAACCTCATGCGTGGAAGGCATGAGAGTTCTCCCTCAGGCCTCTTTTAAAAGGGCACTAATCCCATTCATGAGGGCACCACCCCTGACCTAATCACCTCCCAAAGGCCCCACCTCCTAACATTTAATCACCTTGGAGGTGAGGATTCCAGCATATGAAATTTGGAGGGACACAAACATTAAGACCATAACACTTGCTACCAACACAGGGAAAGGTGAGCGAGTTTGGGGAGATTCAAGGAAGGCTTCGGTAAAAAGCTAGCCTTTAAGTGGAGGTTGAGACACAATCTGCCTCACCTTTTATGGAGACTCTACAGGAAAGACTGAGGTCTCAAGCTGGAAGAAGCAGGTGGGAGAAATGGCCACTGGACAGTGGAGATACCTTCGTGAATACCCCGAGGGAAGACAGCAGGCAGTTTCCAGGACCGGAGAAGTGCAAGCAAGGATGCCATGGAGAAGAGGCAGGGGCACACAGAGAAAGAGCTTTCTCTTCCACCTTGAGACTGAGGCTTTCCTGGCGCATGCCCAACTTTGGCCTTGTTGCAGTTGGGTAGAGGGTTCTTGCCAAATGTAACGGCAACTGGATGTCTGGGTGATGATTTATAGATGAAAACTCAGCCCTCCTGAGATCAGAGTCATTGTGAGTAACAAACGTTTTGTCCTGCTGTGTGAACTTTACACTAGACGTGTTCTGGGGTTGTCAGTGCCTCATCAAAGAGATGGGAGAGAGAAAGAGCAAAGGAGGAGAAACAGCTGGATTCAGTTACACTTAAGATCCATATAGTTTAGAAATAAATTATCTGTCAAAGTATGTTTTGTTTCTTGCTTATTCCAGCATGTTTGAAAATGTTTGAATTGTTTGGTTGAGGCCAGAATTCTCTGAGGATCAGACTTTCTCTTTGAGCATGTCTGTTAACACTTACAGCCCTATTCTGCTTGGTTTCCTGTGCTCTGAATTGAGAAAAACAAGTGACTAACCTAACGTTTGATTGGATGAAGCCCTAGGTCTCCAAAATAAATTGTGGCAAAACTGTCATATATCCAGCAACAAGTGCTGATGGCTCTACCTTCAGAGAGAATATAGAATCCTACAATTTCTCATCACCTTCCTGTTACTAGCTGGGTCTAAGCCACCCTTAACTCTTATCTGGTTTATTGCAATGTCCTCCTAAGTGTTTTCCCATTTCGACCCTGGACCCTTTTCTTAGTCCATTTTGTGTTGCTATAAAGGAATACCTGAGGCTAGGTAATTTACCGAGAAAAGAAGTTTACTTAGCTCATGGATCTGCAGGCTATGCAAGGAGCATGGCGCCAGCATCTGCTCAGCTTCTGGTGGGGGCTTTTGTGCTACATTGAAACACGGCTAAGAAGATCAAAGGGCAAGTGGACACATGCAAACAAGGGCCAAACCTGAGAGGTTTCCAAGGCTTTAAAACAACCCATTCTCATGGGAACTAATCCATTCCTATAGGAACTAATCCATTCCCAAGAGAACTAATGCCAGAGCCAGAACTCACTACTGCAGAGTAGCGCCGAGCCATTCACGAGGGATCTGTCCCCGTAACCCAAACACCTCCCAACGCTGCCACACTGGAGATCAAATTTTAACATGAGTGGGGACTAAACTCATATCCAAACCATGCCACCCCTCTATAGCTTAAGTCCAGCACAGCAACCAGAGATTTATCTAAGGGGTTAATCAGATCCTCTTCCTCCTCTGTTTATAACCCTCCTGCATCAATTGGTTTTTCCAGAAACACAGAACCAGTAAGTTGTGTTCACATATAGAAAGAAATTTATTCGAAGGAATTGGCTCATGCAATTATGGAGGCTGGCAGGTCCCCTCGTGCAGTGTGGGCGGGCAGGCTGGAGACCAAGGGGAGAGCCGACGTTAATGGCGCACGTCTAAAGGCCATCTGCGGGCAGAATTCCTTCTTGCTCGGAGAGGTCAGTCCTTAGTCCTATTCAGGCCTTCAGCTGATGGGTGAGGCTCACTCACATGGTGGGGGGCAGTCTGCTTTACTCAGGGTCCTTCAGGCTAAATGTTAACCTCATCCAAAAATACCCTCATAGAAACATCCAGAATAATGCTTGGACACGTATCTTGGCATCATAGCCCAGCCAAGTGGGGACATATAATTAACAATCATACCTCCAAACAATGGCCTACGGGCCCCTTATTGCTGCTCCTGAGCTTTGGACCGCTAGAATGGCTCAGGGTACCACTTTAAAAATCACTGATCCACTGGGGTTTCCAACCCCAGAGAGTCTAATCTGGAGTAAAGTCTGTGCACTGGGATTTTTACAAGCTTCACAAGTGGTTTTAATATATAGCAAAGGTTGAGAACAATTGCCCTATAGAACCCACCTTCTCCCACCTCTACAACTTCCTACTCTCCTCCTCACTGGAAAGCCTGCAGCCAATGTGGCCTATTCCTCAAATACTCTAAACACACACACACACACACACACACACACACACACACATGTGTGCACGCACATGCACACTCTTTGCTCACCTCTTCAGTGCTCTTCTCAAATGCCATCTTATCTTTGACACCTTCCTTGACCACCCTGTATAAAAAAGCAACCCTGATCCCTACCCCAACTATTTTTCTCCATTACACGATCACCACCTGCAACACTAGCATGTTTCCTTACTTATTATACTTACGTCTGTCTCTTTCCCTCTAGAACATAAATTCCACAGGGATAGAGATTATATTTGTTCTACTCATTGCTGGATCCCCATGGCTTAGAATGACGCCTGGTAGCTCACAGGGGCTCAGTAAATATTTGTCGAATGAACAAATAAGTGGTAGATGAGGTATAGAATTTTTCCCCTAACAGTTCAACTCTCATATACCCTAGAACACCTCACTATTATGCATTGGAGCCCACGGTGCTCTCTTCCAGCAGAGGTTTTCTTGCATAAGGGCAAGTCCAGACATGTGGGTGCTTTGGACAAGCCAACTATTTGTTGTCATAGCCAGGCAATAAGATGCCATGCCTTTAAACCAGAATCTTGAGTATTTCAGCAACACTTATTTCAGGAGGGGCAGGAACTGGATCAGGGAGACTTTTTATTTCTAGGCTTGAGTGCTATCTTCTTCAGCCTGAAAGGGAGCACATTTGCATTATGTAAAACGTCACACATGGACCTAAATTAATTAGCAGTCATATTTCCATTTCCATACAGGGTTCGTTGGTGCCCCTATTGGATGGATGTGGTGGCTGCACTGACTCAGGAATCCAGTTTGGGCCAGACACAATGGCTCATGCCATAATCCCAGCATTTAGGGAGGTGGAGGTGGGAAGATTGCTTGAGCCCAGGAATTAGAGACCAGGCTGAGCAAAAGTGAGACCGTGTCTCTGCACAAAATGGAAAAATTAGCCAGGCATAGTGGTCCATGTCTGCAGTCCCAGCTTCTTGGGAGGCTGAGGCAGGAAGATCACTTGAGCCCAGTACTTTGAGGTTGCAGTGAGCTATGGTGATGCCACTGCACTCTAGCCCAGGTGACAGAGCAAGACTCCGTCTCAAAAAAAAAAAAAAAAAAAAAAAATCCAGTTTGGTTGTCACAGCCGGGATTCTCCTAACAGCAGGAATCTCCTGTTCTGCAATTTTCTCTTCCTGTTCTTAGCCTGTAGAAGACTTTCATTTGGGCATTTGTTAAATTACATGTTACATTATATAATTGTTTCAAAAGCTTTTTGGAAAGCTTTCGAGGGAACTAACCTAAAATCGCCATTAGTTAGAGCCAGAGCTAGAACTTGAACTGAAGTTTCTTGATGCTGTCGGTTTCTCTCCTTGCCTCTTAGAACACAAAGAAAACCTCTGGACTTGGGGAGTTCCACAACCCCCAGTGAGCTTCTCAGAGAGCTCCATAATCCACGCTGAGCTTTTCCAGGAGTCCCAGAACCCCCACTGAGCTTCTTGGGGAATTCCAGAAGCCAACTGTCTTTCCAGGTTATCCTGGGAGAAGTTTCTTAATAAAAGACTTGCACAAGGTTCTTGTCTCAGATCTTCTCCTGTGGAACCAAACCTAAGACATCTAGCACCAAATACAAAACAGTTGACACGAACGAATACATGAATGAAGGATATTTTTCACTTAAAACCCAATCTCAGTGTCACCTTGTAATAGAATTCCTCTACTTCAAAATTTGGTATATCTGAAAGAGTGCAATGCGCACCACCCGAAAGATGGACATATTTGAAATTCGGACTTAGGGGCCGGGGCAAGGGCAACATACGTAACCTAAACATCTGTACCCCCATAATATGCTGAAATAAAAAAAAAATTGGTATATCTGATAATGCACAGATAATTGAGGAAAGAGTAGTTTTCTCACAGGCTATACATGAATAGGTACAGCTTTCATGAAAATTAAGATCCTTTTTCTGCCCTTATTTCTTCTTTTCGGTGTATATTGATCAGGTACTGCAAAACCTACTGAACTGTTTATTTGCATGAGAGAACCATCCATTCTGAAGTCATGAAACATAGTATCTTCTGGAAAGTTGGATCCCTGGAAACTACAGAATAATGTACATTCAAGGTACCTGCCTTCAAACTCTTGTTCCGTGCCCCCTTCTCTGAAATCCGCTGGTCCTGAGGCCTTAGCGAACCATCGTGTACTTCTTTACACTCTCATCCCTGAATGTATTCAAGTGGTAGCTCTTTGTATATACCAAATCAGATAAATTTGTGGTGGGTCTCACGTCTCTCTGTGTACGTATGTGTGTTGGGGCTGATGTGATATAAGAATAATGCACGGGAATGATGGCTGAAATTCCAGAGCTTCAAGGCAATTGAAGAGTGGGGAGAAAGAAAAGTGAGTTCCAGGCTGGGGTCTTGAAGGAGAAGATGAAGTGAGTAAACACAATAGTGAAAGTGAAATTGTTTTTAGAACTATTAATGGCATAAACCAGGATTTAGATGCATAATAGTGACAAGGAAGTTAGGTTGGAATAGAAGAAGGATTAAGTAGAATCATCTCATAGGTCTATTCCTGCTCCAGTATTTCACTCCTCTGCACCTTGTATCTTCATCAATGATCCAGCTCCACCTTCAATTCTTTTTTTTCCAATTTATTTATTTATTTTCTTTT
>NW_012150119.1:2431383-2441332 GCF_000956105.1 Propithecus coquereli | reverse complement strand
CTACCTCATGGGTAGAAGTCTTCATTTTCATATCAGGAAACTTCTATAGAGGGGCAATGCTTCTGTAGCATTTGAGTATTTTCTTTTTTTAAAAATTTCAGAATATTGGGGTACAAATATTTTGGTTACATATAATACCTTTGCATCTCCCAAGCCGGAGCTACAAGTATGCTCATTAGTTATGAATTTACCCATCCTGTCCACCTCCCTTCCATTTGTCCAGCCCCTGATGAATATTACTTCCATGGGAGCACCTAAGTGTTGATCAGTTAATACCAATTTTATGGCGAGTACATGTCGTGCTTGTTTTTCCATTCTTGGGATACTTCACTTCGAAGAATGGACTCTAACTCCACTCATGATAATATAAGCGGTGCTGGTTCACCATTGTTTTTTATGGCTGAGTAGTACTCCATAGTATACATATACTCCATTTTATTAATCCACTCATGTATTGATGGGCATTTGGGTTGTTTCCACATCTTTGCAATTGTGAATTTGCTGCCATAAACACTGGAGTGCAGCTGTCTTTATTATAAAATGTCTTTTTTTTCCTTTGGGTAGATGTCTAGTAGTGGGATTGCTGAATCAAATGGTATTTCTATTTTTATCCACCTTCAATTCTTATCTTCCCACCTCCAATGAAGGTAATCTGGGTTGAGAATGGTCCTGAGCATGAATTTTTAAAAACCACACCCTTTGTATTTATGCTGTGACTCAGATCACACTTGTCTGATCCACACCACAAACCAATGAGAAGACAAGGAGTCAGACGTGTTAAAGAGGAGACTGCCCAGTGCCAAATCCTTATTGTAAGGGAGGCAGCATAGAGTAATGAAGGGAGGAAGGGACCAGCCAGAAGTTTGTAGCCATGGTAGAGCCAGATATCCATCCAAGATCTAAAAAATGAGGCAGTAAGAGAAAACATTGGCACCTGAGAATGCAGAAAAAAAGATGTTGAAGTTATATTGCAATAATCGTATTGAGAAAGTCAGAAATGACATAACTCCCAATGCAACCTTGCTTGAGACTGAGAAAATTAGGAGTGATTAAAAATGAGAAAGAAATAAGATTGTATATATCAACATTTCCCACAACAGAAATAGTCTGGGGGCCGAGTTTGGGAGGAAGTGGCAGAAAGAAAGATTTCCTGCAGTTTGAGGTAGGAAATGGCAGTGCCTCTGGAGTGGAGGGCATCGAACGCCTGTAACTTGTTGTGCCCGGTATTTACTGCTACATGGCAAAGTAACCCAAAACTCAGTGGCTAGAAACATCAGTCTATTTATTTGCGCACAATTCTTAAATTAGAGCAGGGCTCAATGTGGACAGTTTGTTATGGATTGAATTGCATCCTCCAAAAAGATATGGTGAAGTCCTAATCCTCAGTACCCGTGAATGTGACCTTATTTGGAAATAGGGTCTTTGCAGATGTAACAAAGTTCAGATGAGGTCATTAGGGTGGGCTCTAATCCAGTGGATGGTGTCCTGATGAGAAGAAACTTGGGACATAGCCACAGAGGGAAAACGGCCCTGAGAAGACAGAGGCAGAGATTGGGTTTATTACACAAGCCAAGGATTAGCCAGGGCTACCAGATGCCGGAAGAAGCAAGGCAGGAACAGCCCCTAAAGCCTTCAGAGGGAGCACCGCCCTCCCGACACCTTGATTGTAGACTTCCAGCCTCCAGAACTGTGAAGGAATAAATTGCTGTTCTCGCCCACTTTGCATTTCTTTGTTACAGGAGCCCTAGCACACTAATAAACAGTTCTTCTGTGTTGCATGTGACGTCAGCTGAGGAGGTTTGAGTGGGACAAGTGGATCCAGTCCCAAGATGGTCCTGCTCACATGGCCGAATAGTCGGTGTTGGAAACCTGCAGGGAAATGGCTGGATCTGTGGGCTGGGGGACACAGGTGTCCTCCCCCTGAACCCTCAGCAAGGCCGGCAGGACTTCTTACCAGGTGAATGGTTTCCCCAGGACACAAAAGAAAAAGCGTCCAGGCCTTCTGAAGACTCAGGTGAAGAACTGGATCAGTGTCACTTCTTCCACATGCTAGTGGATAAAGCAGGTCACAGGACAGCTCAGATTCAACGGGAGGGGATACGCTAGACATGGACGCAGGAGTCGCCAAAGTCACTGCCGACCACATCTGGAATTCAAAATCTTAGAGAGAGAAGTGATACAAATAGAGAACGTACAAAGAAATAGCAGAGAAGGAAGAGGAAGTGGCCAACTAAGCAGATCAATAATAATCATAATTCTTATATCTGCATAGAATTTTAATAGCTTAAAATGATTATCTTAGTAAACCCACTACTCCCAAAGTTGCCCTTCCACGCTCACCCACAAATACCCGTGAGTCGATAGTGTATTAACAACCATCCTTTCAACTGCCTTCACTAAGCTTTGAAGGCCCCTGCCTAGCAGGTATGAAGGTCTTTGCATATGATGTGTTAATGGTAACTACAGTAGTACTTTCCTAGAATTATAAATAGGAAAGTGTGTTGGGCTTAGCATATTGGATCAGGATGAGAAGGCTGTGAAAATGGCGATAATTTAACCGCTTTTGTTATGTTCTTTAGGTTCCAATGAGAAAGAAGGCCAACCAGAGATGGTTTAGAAAATGAAAAAATGCAAAGAAGTCTCTCCTACACTGGACGTTTTTAAATCAATGCCGAGTGACAGGTTTCAAACCAGGGGATAAGAACACACGGGAGGTTTCCCAGATGTTGGGCCCCACAACTGAAGTTAAGTTTGGGTGTCCTGTGACTTGCCATAGCCTATCTTTGAGGGGTGAGACGACAGTCCTCCAACAGGGATCAAATCGCCTCTCACAGCCTCCTTCCCACACCCCATGCTAAAGTCTTAGCAAAGCGTCAGGGTCATTTATATAGTTTCCTCCCTCACTTCCTGTCTTTTGTCCCAGTGTAGCTTCTGAATTCCTTCCAATTTCCAAATGAGAATCATTCTTTTTGTGAAATTTTCAGGAAATAGAAGAAAAAATTTTAAACAGTTTTAATCAATTAAATTCAAGAAGCATCTACCACCAACAACTAGGTAAATTGTCCTTGGCCAAAATAAATACATAAATCATGTCTGTGGGGGCATCTAGCAGCCTCAGAGAAAACAGACCATAAAAGTTTGCACTTTTCTATGTGGCAATCACCTTCTCCCACCAGCCTATAAAAACCCATTTAACATATAATATGTTCTTGTTCCATACGACTGACTTTCAAATGAATGTTTGGCAGGAGTTGGAGTTTGCCTGTGTTGAGAACAGGCCAGGCCAAAGGCTTGAGAGTGCCTTCCTTCTCTCCTTCCAGCTCAGCAAGACTGCTTTAGGTCCCAAAAATGTTCTTTTGGATTCTGACAACCTAGTGCAATGTGTTCCCAAAGCATGGTACAAATGCAAGAGATGTTTCTTCAGAAGTCCATGGACAAACATTTTCTATTTTGATAGTTATGTACTCATTTTAATGTGTATCTAAAAATTATTACAAATAAATTAAGTCAGTTTATCTTGAATATTATTACTTAGAATCAAGTTAAGGAAGTTCTTATGTCTCTACAAACAGTCCATTTAAGGAAAAAAATTAAATAAGCAATATTATAGCTGTTGCATATGTAAAATATCATGAAGGCAGTGCATCAATGACTGAAGTTTGCGAACGAATGATGCAAGGATTTTGCTCAAAGTTGCAAAATAATGTTGGCATCTCTCAAACGATCTGATAAGAGTGGAACTGTCCATATTTACAGTGATTAAATAGGCTGGATTTTTTAAATGTCTTGATTTCAAATATTCTGTTTATTGTTTCCAGACATCACTGAAGTGTACTGGAAATTTAGACATTTCAGCAACTAAGCTATAATTCTGAGACTAGCTCTGAGACAGACATGCCAAGCAGCACATGCATCCTTCAGAAGACCTTGCGTCCTGAGTTTTAGAAATGCAGACACGTCCAGATGAAGTCTTGCACTAGAATTTAAGCTCATTCAGGGTGTGCATGTGGCTAAGCTTCACCCACCCATTCTGGGAGTTTTCTACATCTGCTCCTCTTACACAGAAGATGGAACAGTTTTAATACTTTTTATCTCAAAATTAAAATAAAATTTTGCTTCAGCTTATTACAAAAGCAACTACAGTCAACATATGAAAATTAGACAGTCAATATGAATGAAAAGAAAAAAAGTACTCCAACCACATATAATGCCAACACCCAGTTAACCACATTAAAGACCTTGGTGGTTATTCTTCAAGATTTCTTACTACACATATATTTCATACACATGTATTTATATAGATCATTTTAATGAGGTCCCACTTGAACTTACTATCTTGAAGCTGGCCTTTCTCATACTGCAAAATATTGAGAAAAATCTTTTCATGTCATTAAATATGTATCTACAGCAGATTGATGACTCTACAGTATGGACATACCATAAATAATTTAGGCGATCTTTGTTATTATCAATGTCATTCCAATTTTGTACTACTATAAACAATATACCAGAAAACTCTTTGCATCCTTATTTATTTTCTCTTGATAAATTTCTAATTGTAGAATTTTTGAATCAGAGGGTGTTGGATTCCCTGAGAAACAGGCTGAGAGTGATTTGAGTGCAGGAAGACTGTTGGGATGGCCTCGAAATCATCATCTGAGGGTATTGAAGAATGAAGGAAATAGAACTGGGCAGAAGGAGCTGTTGAGCTTCACTGTAGCCACAATGAAGGCCTCAGCAGATCTCACACAGAGCTCTGGAATTGCAGTGGCCTTTCGGAATGACCCCAGCTTGAGGCAAACAGGTGGGCCTTTATACCCACCCCACGCTGAACAATCAGAAGATGTGGGCTGCTCCCAACTACTGAGGCAGCTCTCTTTGGCCGAGGACAATTCCCAGAGAGCAACTCGGCTGAGAGCCAGCAGCAGTGTCGCACTCCCAGCAGCTTGGGAAACGAGAGCCTGAGTCCTAGAGAGGTAGGGGATATACCTCCCTCCTGAGGGAGGGGTATTTGAGCAATATTATGAGCGAAATTATGGGATTCAGGGATACAAATATTTTAGAAATTTGATGTTATCAAACTCCTTACCAAGAAGGCTCTATCCATTCCCATTGCCATAAATTTGTATAGGAGAACACCCTCTTTCCTTTTCCCTTACACAATCTGAGGAGTAACAGGATAGAAATACGCCCTGGGAGCATGTAGCAGGGCATCCTAACCTGCCCACAACATTGACCTCACTCTTCTCTGTCACTCTTTAATGATTGATTTACGGGTCTTACTTGCTAACAAGTATTTATGACCATGAATGCCCTTAGTGCTGTTTCCTGGCAATCATAAAATAGTTCACTCGTTCATTCTCTCCCTCGCTCTCTTAGTAAATATTTTATAACTTTTCTGTTCTTAATATCCAACTCCATGACCATGTGTCCCACTGCACTGAGAAAACTGAAGCAACCAGAAAAGACTTGCACCCGCCCCCACCAATGCATTTCCACATCTCCCACAATCTTTTGTTAAAATGATGAACTGTACTTGTTCTTGTCGGAGGCTAAAATACCCCTGGAGATTTATACCCACCACTTCTTGACTATAGTAGGTAGGATGTTGATCCAGCAGTTCTCTCTCTTTTCTATATCTTCCATTTTTCCCTCCTTAGGAAGGGAAATGATGCATTATTCCCATCAGCAGACAAATTGCTATTATTTCTCACAATTAAAGGGAAAAGACCCTCTCTCATCTCCACTTCCCATCTAGCTATTACCCCATTGCCAGCTCTTCTTTACAGCAAAATATCTCGAAGAAGTCGTATCTAGTGGGATTGCTAGATACAATGATAGTTCTACTTTCAGTTCTTTGAGGTATGGTAGTAAAATTCAACAGAAATCAAGCAGGTGAGAGAGGGCAGGAGAGGATGGGTAAATTCACACCTAATGGGTACAATGCACACTGTAAGGGTGATGGACACACTTATGACTTTGACTCAAACTGCACAGAAGCAATTCATGTAACCAAAACATTTGTACATCCATAATATTCTGAAATAAAAAAATAATAAAATTTTAAAAAGAAAGTAAAAAAAAGAAGTCATATTTCCTTCCTGTTTCCAATTACATTCGTCCAATTCCCTCTTAAATCTGATCCAATCTGGCTTTGCAGACACAACTTTCTCTTGGCTTTCTTCCTCTTCCCCAGCCACACTTTCTCCATCTCTCTATCGGCCTCCTGTTCTCCCTGACTCATAACTGTTGGAGGGCCCGGGGCTCAGTCCTTGGAGTGCTTCTCTTCTCCCTCGCGTTCCTCCTCTGCTGATCTCGCCCCGCTTCGTGGCTTAGAAGCATATCTGTGTGCTGAGGATCCCACGATTATTATCTCCACCCAGGCCTCACCCCTAAACTTCAGACTCAGATCCAACTTCCTACTTGGCATCTCTTCCTTTATGCCTAATATTCACCTCGAACTATAAATGTCCAAAACTGAACTCTTAATCTCCCTCACTGCATCTGTTTCTTCTACTGCCTTTCCCATTTCACTTAAGGGTGATGCCGGGGCATGTTCTATGCGGTGCTTGGAGGATTCCCAGGGAAACTGAGCCCAGTTGCCCACAGAAGGTCATCAATTCTTTAACGTAAGGGTCAGCAATTCTATTATTCTAGTTTCTGAGGCAAAATGCTTCTACCCCTCCTTCGCTCATCTCTGACTCTTGTAATTCACACCCGATCCACCAGGAAATCCTGTCTGCTCTACCTTCAAAGCGTGTCCTGAGTCCATCTACTTCTAATCCCTTCCCCTGCCACCACCCTGGTCTCAGACATCCTTATCAGCCTCCTTACCATCAAGTCTCAACAGAGCAGCTGGAATGACCCATTCTGATGGAAGCCAAGTTGTGGTTCTGCTCTGCTCAAAACCCTCTAGTGGCTCGCCTTGTCTCTCATGCAAAAGCCAAAACCTCACAGTTATCCACCAGGCCTGTGTGATCCTGCTGTGCCCTGACCTCACCTTTCATTACTCTCAGCCATGCTCACTCCGTTCCAGCCACCCAGGTCTATCCTATGTCCCTTGACCAGACCATGTCAGATGTTCTTTGCCATCGTCTCACTTCTGAACTGGTGCTACCTCTGCCTAGGATGCCTTTTTATCTGGATAGCCACTCAACTCACCCTCAACCTCTTTCACGTCTTTATTTAGATATCACTTACACAGTGAGTCCTACAATGACCCCACCCCACTTTAGATTTTCACACTGTGGTGGACATTTAGAGTGCATTACACTAATGCTGGTGGCCCACTTGACCTCAGCATGCTTTGGCAACATCTGTAGTGTCCCATGCTAAGCACGTGTCTTGCCAGCTCTTGTCTTTGGTCCTTTGAAAGACTGAAGACCTTTCATTCTATGAAGACTTAACCTGAAAGTTTAGGGGAGTTGAAGTTCCTCAGGAGCAACCCTTAGTCAACCCAGGGTAAAAGCTCCAAGGCCCCAGTTTTGCCATAGGGTGATGCCGGGGCATGTTCTATCCGGTGCTTGGAGGATTCCCAGGGAAACTGAGCCCAGTTGCCCATGGAAGGTCATCAATTCTTTAACGTGTCCTTTGTGGCCTTTCTCCCCACTTTGGGTCACTTTCCCCACTTCCTCATTTTGTGTCCTAGGATAATGTCCGAAATAAACTACTCGGTTCCAAGTCTTCGTTTCAGGCTCTGCTTAGGGGACCCCAAACTGGAATAAACCCCTCCACAACAGTCCTGAAACCCACACCTAGCTCTGTCTTTTGTCCATAGCGATAATCAACTTCCTGCAATATAACATATATTTATTATTATCATTCTATTGCAGTATGTAAGGTAGTTGCATGATTCTGTCACAATATTCTATTGTGCTAGTGAGCTCCATGAGGACAGGGGACTTTGTCTGTTTTGTCCGTTGATCTATCCTCAGCACCTAGAATGCGTGCTAATACCTGGTAGGTACTAAACCAATATCTGTTGAATGTGAAACTACCTTGCCCACTCTTCAAGAGAGAGGATTACTTTCATTACTCTCATTACTCCCATGTTCTAATACAATAGTAGACAAACTTCAGTTTAAACCTCAGATCTAACATTTATTAGCACGCTGACCTTGTGTGAATGAACCTCCCTGAGACTCAGTTTCTATGTCCATAAATAGGGACAATGATGTTCATTTTGCCATTAATGCCTTAATCTGAAGAAAGCATCTAGGGAAGTTCTTCTATTCCTGAGATACTTCACTTAGGATAATGCACTCCAATTCCATCCAAGTTGCTGCAAATGACATTATTTCATTCCTTTTATGGCTGAGTAGTACTCCCTAGTACATATTAATATATATGTCATATATACCACATTTTCTTTATCCAGTCAGGTATTGACGGGTACTTAGGTTGGATTCAGGTCCAGGAATGGAAAAACAAACAGCACATGTTCTCACTGATACATGGGGGCTAAGCAATGGGTGCAAAAAGATGTAAAGGTCATCAGAAACTAAGAAGGGGGAAGGATGGGAGGGGAATGAGGGATAAAAATGTACCTATTGGGTACAATGAACACTGTCCTGGTGGTGGGCACACTGAAAGCCCTGACTTTAGCATTACAGAGTGTATCCATGTAACAAAAACTTTTGTACTCCCTTAATAATTTGAAATTTTTTTAAAAAAGAAAGCATCTAGGAAATTTCTTGCTCAGTAATGCAAGTTCCCTTCTCTCCTCTCCACCTGCTCCCCTTGACTAGGGACTTAAGCCAGCTAAATTCATGACTCAGCATCTTCTCCCTCCCTGAATCTTGAATATGTGAACATTCTTCTGAAGCATCTCCTTACGCCCAGGAGAAGGTCAGGGAGCCAGGCTTCTTTCAATCCTCCAGCAAAATGGCAATTAGAAGGACATAACCAGCAGGAAGAGCTACTGGAGAAAACCACACACTTGTTCCAAAACAAAGATCACTCTGCATGTCATAAAAGCTCAGAAATGTCTTCCAGATGTTGTATACTGGGCCTGCACAGATGTTTCCGATGTCAAACCATAAATGTTGGAAACATAAAACATTTGTGCCCCACAGATGTAGAGATTTAATTATACAATGAATGTGATAAATCTTGGAGTAATAAAAAAAGACCACAAACTGGCCACATTATGTTTTTTTTTTTTTTAATCTGATTTCCCTCCCCCACCCACCATAAAGTTCTACTGGGATACTCTAAAATTTTGGTTTTGATTTTGGTCTTTAAATTTGACTGGGCGATTCACAGAAAAAAAAATCAAATCTACATGAAAACATGTATGAATATAGTTCTGAAGGCTTCTGGTTTGATGTCTACATGGTTTTTGACAGCTAGAAAGCAACATCATGACTGATGATAGGTTGCTTCAAGGCTTCCCGTTCAGTCGATGTCCCCTAGTGGGAGTGCTGAGTAATGTTCAAGGACTGTCTGAGTGAGCACTCTGGGAGCACCGGGAATGAAGTCCAACGTGAACTCAACACTGCAGCTCACGATTCCATGTCAAAGCAACCTTTTTCTGGCATCTGGAAAATCAGACCTTTCCTCATCTCCAAGTATATAAATATGTGTGTGCGTCTCTGAGGAAAAAGAGGATACATGTGCATGTGGGGTTTGCAGAGGCACACACGTGCACACGTGCACGCGCAAGAATGCTTTACTTGGAGCTAAAACAAGCTTTACCTGCCATATACACAGGAGGAGGAAGACAGGACAGTGAATATAAATGTTCCCACATGATCTAGCATGTGTCCTCAGTGTTCCCCATCTGTGAAAATGTGTACTCTTCTTCCTTGACAAACTAACATGCCCAAAACTTTGCATTTATTCTTGCATGTCATTGTTCAAAAATAGTATTTATTAAGTTAATATTATAGTAGTATCTGAAAGAGATACCAAAACTTAAAAGACACCAATATCTTCCCTCAAAAAGGCT
>NW_012150119.1:2425392-2430839 GCF_000956105.1 Propithecus coquereli | reverse complement strand
TTATGTTACCTAACACAATGTAAATGCTATATAAATAGTTTTTATGCTGTATTTTTTATTTGTAATATTTTTTATTTTTGTATTGTTATCTTTCATTGTTTTTTTCAAATATTTTCCATCCAACATTGGTCGACTCTGCGTATGCAGAACCCGCAAATACAGAGGGCCGATTGTACTGAGACTTTCTCATTTGTTTCTCCCCCAAATCCTGTGATTTAAGGCATGAGAAAAGTGTTTTAACCATGAAGAAACTGGAACACATTAACTAATAAAGACATTAAATAATTTGCCTTTAGTCACACAGCTAAAACGGGAAGTGACAGGGACAAAAAAAATATAGAAAGAGACAGCCCTTCTTAGAAAGTAACCTTATGCTGACACCTTTTAACACTGTGGTTCTCAATCACCACCCCACCACCCCACCACCCCACGCTGCCCTTGGACTGCACAGCAGGAGGTGAAGGGCAGGCTGGCTAGCAAAGCTTCATCTGTATTTACAGCCGCTCCCCATTGCTCGCATCACAGCCTGAGCTCCACCTCCTGTCAGATCAGTGGCACCATTAGATTCTCACAGGAGTGCGCCCCCAACTGTGAACTGCGCATGAGAGGAATCTAGGTTGTGCGCTCCTATGAGAATCTGATGCCTGATGATCTGAGGTGGAGCTGAGGCAGTGATGCTAGTGCTGGGGAGCAGCTGAAAATACAGATTATCATTAGCAGAGAGGTTTGCCTGCACCGAGACCATAACAAATCAATTGCTTGCAGACTCATGTCAAAACCCTATCAGTGAGTGGCAAGTGACAATTAAGCTGCATCTGGTGGCAGCTTTGAGTCAGAATCTGGCCCTTATTTTAAGCCGTGTTGCTCACACGTTATTTTATGTACCACTTCCATCTGCACCTCTTTCCCCACACTGTGCACTTATCTCAGTTTTGGTAAGCCCACAAGCTAACCCTAGCAAAAATGAGTAAAAAACAAATGTCACTGGAGAGCTTCTTTGAAAAGGGGGAAAGACCCAATGATGAGACAGCAGAAGGCTCTAGGACTGCCGACAAATGAAAGCTGCATTTAAAAAAAAATACCAGGAGTCTTACTTAAATTACAGGTTCACTGCAATAGGTGATTCATATTTCATAAGCCCACTTTGTATGATATGTGGCAAACAGCTATCCAATGAAGCCATGAAACCTTCAAAACTGCTTCACCACATGGAGACCAAGGAGCCTGCATTAAAAGACAAGGCTTTGGAATTTTTCAAAAGAAAAAAATGTGAACACAAAGAACAGAAGCAGTTGTTGAAGGCCACCACTTCATCAAATATGTCCGCACTGAGAGCATCATCTTAGTGGCTAACCACATTGGTAAAGCTAGGAAGCCCTTTACCATTGGTGAAGAGTTGATCCTACCTGCTGCTAAGGACATTTGCCGTGACCTTTTAGGAGAGACTACAGTTCAAAAGGTGGCAGATGTTCTTCTTTCAGCTAGCACCATAACCAGATGAACTGATAAAATAGCAGAGGATATCAAGGCACAATTTTTAGAGAGGATTAATGAGTCACCACGGTACGCAATCCAGGTTGATGAGTCTAGTGATGCATTTTCAGGAGGACGTGCATGAGGAGATGTTATGTGCACTTTTGTTGCCAACCAACACCACAGCTGCAGAACTGTGCAAGTCTTTGAAGGATTCCACATCAGGAAAACTGAATTGGTCATTTTGTGTCAGTATATGCACAGACGGAGCGGCTGCCATGACTGGACGGCTTTCTGGTTTCACTACTTGGGTCAAGAAGGTCACTTCTGAATGTGAGTCTGCACACCATGTCATCCACAGAGAAATGCTGCCTAGCCAAAAAATGTCAACTAAACTAAACAACATTTTGCAGGACGTGATTAAAATTATCCACCACATTAAAGTACATGCCCCTAACTCACATCTGTTCTCCTAGCTCTGTGAGGAGATGGATACAGAGCACTCACGTCTTCTCTTACACACAGAAGTGAGATGGCTTCCTAAAGGTAGATCACTGGCCAGAGTTTTCGAGTTACGAAAGCCACTTCAGAGATTTCTTTTAGAAAAACAGTCACCACTGGCAGCACATTTCAGCGACACAGAATGGGTCACAAAACTTGCTTACTTGTGTGACATATTCAACTTGCTCAACAAATTCAATCTGTCTGTCACTTCAGGGGAAAATGACAGCTGTGTTCGAGTTGGCAGAAAAAGTGGCTGCATTCAAAGCCAAACAGGAATTATGGAGGCAATGAGTAAAAATTGGGATTTTTGACACATCTGAAACATCAGCAGAGATTTTGAAAGAGACTGAGCCAGGGCCTTTTTTTTTCCCAGCTGGTGCATGATCACCTATCTCAGCTTTCAAAACAGTTTGAGCATTAATTCCCAACCACAAAAGACCCCCAAACTGGGAAGGAATGGTTATGGATCTGCAATGCATTTGTGAATAAGCTAGGTGAATTGACTTTGTCCGTGCTAGAAGAGGATCAACTGCTTGAGATCGAAATGATGGTGGCCTTAAAAGTATGTTTGAGACAACTTCAAATCTCCATATGTTCTGGATTAAAAGTCAAGGTGGAATATCCTGAGATTGCCACAAAAGCACTGAAAAGCCTGCTTCTGTTTCCAACATCCTATCCTTGTGAAGCAGGGTTTTCTGCAGTGACAGCAACCAAAATGAGATTACGGAGTAGACTGGACATAAGCAGCACAGTTTGGGTGTCACTGTCTCCCATCAACCCCAGATGGGACCATCTAGTCGCAGGAAAACAAGCTCAGGGCTCCCACTGATTCTGCGTTATGGTGAGTTGTATAATTATTTCATTATATATTACAATGTAATAATAATAGAAATAAAGTGCACAATAAAGGTAATGCATTTGAATCATCTGAAACCGTCCCTCCCCGCTCCCTGGTCCGTGGAAAAATTGTCTTCCATGAAATTGGTTCCTGGTGCCAAAAAGGTTGGAGACCACTGACTTAGAATATTATAGCTAAAGACTTTCCTAATAGGAGTCACTCAAGCATGTCAATTCCCCATGAAATGGTGGCCTCTATTGGGATACTTACTGTCTCTTACTCATGCTGCCAACAACTCCTACCACAGTTGCACATTGTCACCACTTAGTAAATGTTTATTGAATAAATAAAACACTGTGGACCAATTCTACCCAACTTTTCCTTTTATATCCCTCAGGTCTGACTCTTTTTTCATAGTCACACTTCCATCACTGTCCAGGGAAGAAGCAATCTAAGTAGAAAGCAGGTAGCAAGTTGTGAAATGGTGAAGCCTCAAAGGGTTCCATACGTCTGTTAGCCAGTGATGCAAAGGAGACTATTTGGTAATGATAAAATTCTTGCCCCAGTGATCACTGTTTCTTTCTTGGTTTGGTCATGGCTGGGAAGGGCTGATGCACCAAATCTGGAAAAGGACAAAATCCAGGATGTCAAAGATACAGAGCATTTCCTGCACTCCTGCACCACCCTGGTCCCTGTCTCCAGCCCACACATCTCAAGACAGAATTTTATAACTGTAAATAGATTCACTAGAAAAAAATAAGGCTAAAAACCAATTATCTACCCATCTCACTAGGCTAGAAAAAGGACAACAAATTAAACTCAAAGAAAATCAAAGACCGGAAGCAGTTAAAATGAGAGCAGAAGACAAAGAGGTCAACAATGCAACACAACAGTGATACTATGAAAACTTTACAAAGGGAGAAATTCCTAGTAAAATGAAAACCTATCAAATGGTCATAAAATATGTTAAAAATCTGAAGAGCATATATCTCTTAAAGAAATTGAATCAGTAACTAAAATCTTCTAGCACAGAAACCTCCAGACCGAGATAGCTTTAGCATGCAATGTTTTCAAATATACAAAGATGAAATAGCACCAGTCTTATACACTCTTCTAGACAATTGAAACTTCGTAACTCATTTTATAATATTGGCATAAATTTGCTACAGAGGAGGACGGTATTATAAAGGAAAATTACAGGCCAATATCTTTCATGAATACAGACATAGAATCCTAGATAAAATATTAGGAAAAATAAGTAAACAGTGATACAGAAAAAAAATACATTACAGCCAAGGTGAGTGCTTTTCAGGAATGCAAGGTTGGTTTAACATCCAAAAATCAATCCACGTATAATAAATCACATCATTAGTATCATGAGGGAGAAAATTATGTGATCATCTCAATAGATATCAAAAAAAAAAAACACTTGATAAAATGCAATACTCCTTCATGAACCAACCCACGAGTGAATTAGCAGCAAGGTTTGATGTTACTATTCCAACAAGATTGAACCATTTGAAACAAATGGGCAAGGTAAAGAAGCTGCACAGATAGGTCCTGCATGAATTAAATGAATGTCAGAAGAGAAATCACCTCTAAGCTTGCCTTTCTTTGCTGTCACAACATAAAGGCGAGGCATTCTACACTGTATTGTTACATATGATGAAAACTGGATGCTTTTTTATAATCCAAGTGTTTGGCACAATGGTTCAATAAAGATGAAGTGACAAAACACAGTCCAAAACCGAATATTCATCCAAAAAAGCTAATGGTGTGTGTTTGGTGGTCCAGCACTGGCATTATCCACTACAGCTTCATGAAACCTGGTCAGTTGGTTGTCTGCTGCAACCAATTGGATGAAAGGATGAGGGTGGTTGCAATTAAGCAGCTGAGATTGATCAGTAGAGACAGGCCAATTCTCTTGCAAGACAACACTTGACCACATGTTGCACAAACAACTCTGCTTAAACTACAGAGGCTGGACTTGGAAACTTTCTATCACCTACTGTATTCACCAGACCTTGCACCAACTGACTACCACTTCTTCCAGGCTTTGGACCACTTCTTGCAAGGAAAAATATTCAATCCCCAACAAGCTGTGGAAAACGCCTTTTAAGATTTCATTGCCACTTGCTCTCCAGCCTTCTTTGGTGCTGGCATAAACCAGCTATCGTTAATATGGCAAAACTGGGTCAAGAGCTAGGTGCATACTTTGATTAATTGTACTGCTTCCTGTTCGAGATACAATAAACTAAATTTTTGATTCAGAATCGGACATTTCATATTTGATGAAAAGCAATACACCTTTGTTGAGATGGTTAATTTTATGTGTCAACTTGACTGGGCTCAGACATCTGATTAAACATTATTTCTGGATGTGTCTATGAGGGTGTTTCCAGAAGAGATTAGCATTTGAATTGGTGGGCTGACTGTGTGAGCCTGGAGCCCTCTGTGCTTCTGCAAGTGAATTTTACTAGGAAAACCTTGAGCAAAAAAAGCCAGACAGGAAATATGCTATGACATTTACATAAAGTTCAAAAACAAATAAAACTAATTGTGTTGTTTTCAGTCAAGATAGTGTTATCTTTGAGGAGAAGGTTCAGGATAGGGATTGAGAGGGCTCATGAGT
>NW_012150119.1:2421382-2425342 GCF_000956105.1 Propithecus coquereli | reverse complement strand
TTATTTTTTAAAATAAAGGTTAAGAGATAAAGAAGAAAGTGAGATTAGAGTTTCTGGTTAGTTAAATTCCAGATTATAAGGAGTTTAATATGTATTTTCTGAAATAAATTCAGAATGAATAAAAATAGTAAATTTCTAGGCAACCAAATGAATGGTCTGTGTTTTTAACTTTTAAATTTGTGTGAATAATTCTAGATTATGTACATGTGACCAAATTGAAAATAAACTAAAAGTACATATGTATAACCCAATAATCAATATAAACATCACTGGGCACTTAGGGCTATTTTTATATTAACTTAGGAACAATTGTAATTTTAAGCAATGTACTGATTGGTACCAGTAGGAGCACTTTTTAAGAGCTCTAGAACACAGTCAGTTTTTCATTCTTGACTTTGAAAACAAAAAGGCTAAATAATAAAAATCAAAACTGCAGGTGTCATTTCATATAATTCACATTAACTCTATGGAATCACGAAGGCAAAGGGGTCTTACAGCAGTAAAGTATCATAAAATAGCTTGACAGACATATAACGGTATTGAGGAAAGAGAAAAGAAAGAGAAGAGAACTATATTTCAATTCCAAATTATGCAAACACAAACAAATATATAAAACACCACTGATCTTTAATCCTTATTTCGTTAAGCTAAAGTTCTTAGGTTTTTAAGGAAAACCACGAGATACCCTCAGATAACTTCCGTTGTGGACCGCCTTACCTTACGCCTTATCTATGACTAAAAACAAACTTTGCGTGTGGTTTAACTGCTCTAACAGAACTCTACATGGATCATCACATTCATTGATTAACAAACCCAACCCCTTACCTGGTGGGAGAAATGCTGTATGCTGTTGTAACTGCATGTTGGCTAGAGCCTGTTGGTATTGGAAAATACCAGTGTTAAAGACTGCAGTGGCACCGTTGGTTTTTTCAAGAGCAGGCCTCTTTGGTAATGGGGGAAGTACAGCTTGAGGAATTCCCTGTTTAGTGAATGAGTATAAAAAACAAATACCAGTAAAAAGAGAAAAAGAAAAAAGAAAAATCAGTTGAAGGCTAAAATTGTTAGGAAGCATGAGCAAGCAAGCAGCAGAGCACTTAACTACCCAAGGGGAGAAAAATCCAATGAACAAAAAATTAAGAAAAAAAAGCAAGATAAAAGCTTTAAAGGAAGCATTATTTTTGTCCAAAACAAAACCCCACTAGTACGAGAGCACATGTTATAATGCGTTAAAGTGTTTTATGTCCCATAATGCTTCAGGCTTTCTGTGAGAAGCCATTGATTTGGGAAAAGAAGAAAAGCTGCACTGCGAGCTCCATGAGGATCAACAAGTATAAGCAATGTTAATAGTTAATTGTACAGAGTGACTGAAATAGATAAATAAAAACTAACCCCACTCTGCTCCTCCCCACAGATCTACCTAGACATGCAAATGTCCCAGAGCATGCAAGTTTTTTTTTCTTAAATACTGAACTATAAATATTAAAAAGTAAATAATTCTACCACTAAAGCCATGCTAACCAAACAGGTACATAAGTATACAGTCAAAAATACACTTTTAATGTCCTCCAAGTATTTCTTTAGAACATTCTACAATGTAGTCAAACTGAATGTGGGCTGCTGGGCTTTTAGAATCTTTCATCATACGATATCCATCTACGTACTTGTATCTTTCCACTAATTTTGTCAGGAAACCACACTCAGTTTTTCATTGTACTTTACAACTTTACAACAGAAAAAGGAATATATATTTTAAAATTGATTAGTATTCTCTAATTAAAAAGTTGATTAAAAGAACAATTAAAACATTTGTCATATCCTTTCCATAGTCTCCTCTCCCAGGCATCAGGGTGCTTTCTGAGAGGAGGTTTCCTGTGTGTTTCCATCTCCTGGTGAAACAAAGACACTCGGTTGTCAACCAAACCCATATTCCCCTTCTAGGGCACACAGAGCAAGTTCAGATGTGACTGCCACCTACAAACTACATTTTCTAGTCTCCTTTGCAGCCTTTCTGGCCATGACTGGTTTTCACCAATAGCCAAAGGACAAGTGTCACTCTGGGTTATGAAACAAAAAAGTATGCTTCCTACACACTCTCTCTTTCTTTTCAGCCGCTGGGTGCAGACAATGATGAGGACACAAACCTAGAGGGCACCGAGTCATAAGAGAGAAGAAGCCTGAAGTACCACGTGAAGGGCAGATATCCACTGAGTGGGAAGACCTGGCTTGAGTGTTTATATGGACAAAAAGAACTGTTACCATGCTTAACTGCTGAATTTTGAGCTTCTATTTATTCATTGTAGTTTATCCTATCCAAACTAACTTTCCTGGTATTTTTTCTGGGGGGAAATTGGAATATCTTTTTTCTCTTTTCTTTCCTCCTCCCTCTCCCCACTCCTCTATTTCTCCCTCTCCCTTTCTCCCTGTTTTTCTCCTTCCCTCCCTCACTCTCTCACACACTCTCTCTCTCTCCCTTTCTTTCTTTAAATTTTTTATTCAGATAGTTCATTCAGTGCCATTGTGTTGCACTTTTCTAAAATCTAATTGGTAATACAGTTCACAAACTCTTCAGTCATGTCTAATCTGCTATGAAACTCATTGATTTAATTTCTTAGTTCAATTATCTTACCTTTCTTATTTCCAGAAGTTTTATTTAGTTCGTTTTTGAAACTATTAGGTCAGTGTTTTAGAGTTTCTTATTCCCAGAAGATATTTCTAATCTTGTCTTTTTTTTTTTTCTTTAAACGCAGTAGAAAACAGTTGTTTCATTGCCTGAGTCTGGTAATCTCAGTATCTAAACACTTACGAGTCCATACTGGCAGTGGTTTCTTCTGCTTCTTGGTCATGATCCCTTATTTCCAGTGTGCTCAGTAATCAGTATTACTATAAAAATCATTTTCCTTAGAAAATTATTTGTGAGACTTCTTTGAAGCAGGAATAAAGAAAGAATTTGCTTTTTTGCCTCTCTCAGGTGCCTGGGGACCCTAAAAATTCCATACAATTTTAAACTGAATTAGCAGATCAAGTAATTATTGATTACCAAATGTTTTAGATGTGTGTGAGAAATCTATACAAGGGCAAGCTTGAGGTGACAACTTCCTAGGGATATTTTCCCCTGTTCTGCTCAGCAAGAAATGAAACAAAATAGAAACCAAAAACTTTTCCCTCCAGTCCCCAGAACTGGGGTAGAGTGGAAAGTTTACATCTGATTCACTTTTCCCTAAGGGTTTAACTCTTTAGGATAACTGTTTCAGGATAGAAGCATCTTCTTTTAGATTCACACTTTGAGAAGGCTCTTGGTTTGTTGTTTCTGTTTTGAACACTCTGTCATTATAATCAAAGCAGGTTTTGCCTATTTGTCAAATGCCTTCAAGGTCAGAATTGTTTCAGATCCTTACCTCTCTGAGATCCTTCAGGTGGTGGCCTCCTATGTCCTCATCGCCTTGTCATTACTTTGTCTCAGTGTAGCACAATTTTTAATGAATATGTTCTTTAGAATTTTTGGGTTCCAGAAAGAAGATCGGTCCTGATAACATATCCTGCCATAAAACCAGAGAGGGCTAAACAAAGATTCTTGGGAAAAAAAGAGACAGACAATAAGAAAAAATCTAATACTGATCTGAAATTTAAAGCTCTAAACTATGTCTTAGAACACCGGAGTTGGAGGGCAGGGTGGAGGGAGAAAATGAAAGTATTCTAATTAGCACTGGGGAAGTAGGTCGGTAATAAAGACATCTTAATGAGGAAAAGTAGGAATTTCTTACTTTCATAGAATAGTGGAAAATATGTTTGATTATTAGACTCAAAAAATGAAAGGTAACCACTAGCAGAATGAAAAAGTATGGTAGAGCTTTCAAATTGATAAGAAAAAATCAAGTGACTGGTAAATAAAATAAGCTAAAAATAAAAATATAGAAAGGTGAATGATTAAGTAAAATAAATAGTAAACATAAAGATGAGCTT
>NW_012150119.1:2358623-2420217 GCF_000956105.1 Propithecus coquereli | reverse complement strand
ATCTAACATGGCTCAGGGTTAAAAATGTGTTAAGATGAGAGCCAACGTATTAAGAACCAAAAATTATCAAGAATATATAAAGTTTTCAGGATCCTGAATCATTGTTGGATTAAAAAAAAAAACTAATTACTATAGTAGAAAGGAAAAATTATAGGCCAATCTAATGTATAAAGTTAGAAAAAAACCTCAAAGAATTCATCAGACTATTAAGAGGATATTTCTTCCTTAACTAAGTAGGATTTAGCTGAAGGACAAAAAAGGATTTAATAAAAAGAATCTAATAATTAATGCATGTACTTTTTTCTCAACAGTGCTAAAACAATCATAAAATTAACACCAATAACTAGTAAAATAGAAATAAAAACTACTAATTAAAAAAAACCTTTCTTTAATGGTAAATTGTAAATGCCACAAGGAGTCTTCAAAAGTTCATGGAAAGTGCACATTATGAAAAAACTATGCATGGATTTCAAAATATTTTGCACCAAAATAAACTCGTACTAACTTGTTACAGCATGTCTGAACAAGATCTAGTTTAAGGCATTAAGAGAAACATAAGACTTCAGTTAAGAAGAACCCCTATCAGAACAACATGAATTCTGCTAAAATTAAAGCAAGAACAAACATCACATTTATGGTGAAGCTTGGGTGGAAGAATGGTGAAATTATCGATGTTTTACAAAGTTTATGGTGACAATGGCCCAAAGAAATCAGCAGCTTACAAATGGATAACTCATTTTAAGAAGGGACAAGACTATGTTTAAGATGAAGCCCACAGGGGCAGACCATCCTCATCAATTGGGAGGACCAATAACTAACAGCAGAAACAATAGCCAACCCCACAGACATCCTAAGTGGTTCACCTTACACAATTCTGAATGAAAACCTAAAGTTGAGCAAACTTTCTCCTCAATGGGTGTCAAAATTGTCACGCCTAGATCAGCTGTACACAAGAGCAGGGATTTTAATGGAAATTTTAAACAAGTGGGATCAAGATCCTGAAGGATTTTTTCCAAGAACTATAACAGAACATGAAACGTGGCTTTGCCAGTATGATCCTGAAGACAAAGCACAATCAAAGCAGTGGCTACCAAGAGGTTGGAGTGGTCCCATCAAAGCAATCGTGGACTGGTCAGAAGCAAAGGTCATGAGAACAGCTTCTTGAAGTCTCAAGGCATTTTACTTGTTGACTTTCTGGAGGGCCAAAGAGCAGTAACATCTGCTTATTATGAGAGTGTTGTGAGAAAGTCAGCCAAAGCTTTAGCAGAAAAATGCCCAGGAAAGCTTCACGAGAGAGTCCTTCTCCACCGCGACAATGCTCCTGCTCATTCCTCTCATCAAATGAGGACAATTTTTTTAGTGTTTTGTTGGGAAATGCTTAAGCATCCACCTTACAGTCCTGACTTGGCTCCTTCTGACTCTTTTTTGTTTCCTAATCTTTAAAAAATCTTCAAAGTGTACTCGGTTTCGGTCCGTTAATAAATAAAAAAGACTGCATTGACATGGTTAAATTCCCAGGACCCTCAGTTCTTTAGGGATGGACTAAATGGCTGGTATCATCCTGTATGAAAATGTCTTGAACTTGGTGGAGCTTATGTTGAGAAACAAAGTTCATATTTTTTATTTTTATCTTTTAATTTTATTTTTCCATGAACTCTTTGAAGTCCCCTTATATATAAGGAGGACTACCTTCACGTTACTCAGTACAAGTCTCTGCATGTGTTGTGGGCACCCAACAAATGTTCATTCAATGGAACTAAACGCTTAATGCCAAATGACTAGTCTATGAAGTAAATAGTGCACTATTTCAGAGGAGAGAGACTCACTGAAGGCTGTGTTAGTCAGAGATGGGGAAAGAGGTCAGATTTGGGACTGTTTCCATTTATAAAGGAAAGAGGAAGACCTTTCCCAAAGAAGAATGACAGAAGCACAAAATTCAAAGTAGCAGAAGCAAGGAACAGTTATGAGACTGTTACTTATCCAGCCAGCACAGGGAGCCATGGAAATTTTTGTCAGGGATGTGAAATGTCCATAATTTTATTTTAGGGACATTCATTTGAAAGGAGTATGGATTCAAACATGAACTGGCGGTGTGCTGTATTAACAGTCTAGATTGTAATAGTTCAGGTGGAGGCCAGTGAGCTAAAGGAGAGGGAGATGAAAGGAAAGGAAGAGTGGGTGGAAAATGAGGTGGTGCGGGGAGAACTGGGTAGGTCCTGCTCTGTAAAAAGGCTGTCCAGGAGTCCTTCTTTACCTGCAGTTTTGCTTTGAGCAGCAGTTGTCACTTAGTCCTCTCGGTTATCAGATCTACCCTTGTGGAATCACAGTGTTTGTGCCCAAGTAACCCTTATTTGCCCTCATAGTGGCCCTGAAGCTCAAGAGTAGTGATGCTGGACGTTCAGACATGCCAAGAAGTGGTCGAGTGCTTCCCGTAGGTGAAAGCGTGACCTCGGCCTGCTTGGCTAGGGTTCGGTATCACTCGCGGGTTCAGGCACCCACTGGGCTCTTGGAACGCATCCGCCGAGAAGTGGGGACTGCTGCAGTGCTCTTCACCATCCCCACTCCTTGACTCCATTTTTTACATCAATTCAAAGACAAGCGCCCTGACCGCCCCCCCCTGGATCTCACAGCTCCCATCCCCAAGGTTTGATTCTGCATCCTAAACCTCTCTCATATCATCTTCCACTTAGCTTTGTCGCCACCACTTGCGACCTTTCCCATCTGGGCTGTAGTAAGTTCGCAACTGCTTTCACGTGTCTACTCCAGGCTCCTCAAAATCTGCCTTTCAAACCAAAGTTGGATGATTTTAATGGAAACTATAATAGATTCTCTCTCTCTTTCTTTTTCTCTCTCTCTCTCTCTCTCTCTCTCACACACACACAGGCTGAGTATCCCTTACTAGAAATGCTTGGGACCAGAAGTGCTTTGGATTTCATATTTTTTTGATTTTTAGAATATTTGCATATACATAATGAGATATCTTGGGGATGGAACCCAAGTCTAAACATGAAATTCATTTGTGTTTCATATATACCTTATAATAGAACCTGAAGGTAATTTTAGAAAATATTTTTAATAATTTTGCACATGAAACAAACTTTATGTACCTTGAACCATCAGAAAGCAAAGGTGTCACTATCTCAGCCACCAATGTGGCATCATGACAGTGCTCAGAAGATTAGGATTTTGGAGCATTTAGGGTTTCAGATTTTCGGATTAGGAATGTTCAACCTTTACCAGTATGCTGTAGCTAGTAGTTACTAATAACTACTAGTTGAGCTACTAGAATGCTCCATGCACAATTGCAGACCTTGGAAGCAGCCATTTTCCTTGTCTCACAGAGGTTACATCTAGTACAGTGGACAAAAAATAGATACGTGAATGTAAAATATTCAGTTATGGATAACTCTAGGGCGAACAATCAGGCAGGGTAGAGGAATGGAGTAGAGTGAGGGATATTCTTTTGGCCTGGGAAGGCAGGAAAGGTTTACACGAGGTGGTGCATTTGAACAGGTGTGAATGAAATGCTTCAGAATGATGGAGGCACAGATAAAGAGAAGAAAGCCAGGGGCTGGAGCACGACATCCACCTTCTCATTCTCACTGTGAACTCATGGTTTACCAGGAGTCTACCTGATTTTTGGAAGAGTTTTAAACCAGCAGCTTGGTTTCAACCACTGTAATTTCATTTGTCCTCTAAGCACTGAGAAGATAATAAACATTCTTCTAGGGATCAAGTGATCAGGTTTGTCTGGTTAATTTTAGAATATTAAAAAAAAAAAGTTGGACCACAAGGATAGGAACTATATTGGAAACTACATTCTTAAGTAGACCCTTTTTTAGGTAAATAAAAGTCACTTGGCTCTTAGTGACTGTATTACACATAGTTTCCTCAGATTTTTCTAGTACTAAACCCTGTGGAAATATATATAACTGGCTTAGAAAAATAAAATATGGCTCTTATTCTGCCTATTCCTTTGTTGTTGTTGGTTTTTCCACTTCTAGAAGCTTTTATAAACAATTCTCAGGGCAATTTAAATGAATTAGAAAGTCTCCAGCCTCTGGGTTAACTTTAGCTTTCGACTTAATTCTAGAAAACTTGTCACAATCTAAAAAAATTAACCCATTGTTCCCCTATTAAAACCAATTCTTGCCTACAAGTATGTAAATGAATTATGAGTTTGAACATTTTGTGTGCAAATGTCTTGGGAGCTTTTAAAAAATATCTCTTGTACAAAATAGAAAATAAGGCCTTTTCTCAGAGAGTTGGCATTCTGATATGTAGATAACTTCACAATAAAATTCAATGTCCAATTTTGACAGAGTGTCCCCCAAAAAAGATCCTTCACAAGGTTATTCACATTCCAATAGAGGGACCATGATTGGGTTTGGTTCAGGAACAAAAAGGAATGGTTGTGTTAAAACTCATTAATGTAAGGAAACTTGGAGGTTGTTGTAACTGCTTTGTAAAATGTGAGGGAAACACCAAAAATGCCAGGAGCTTGAAAAAACTATTCCAGAAAATCAAAAGAAAGGGATGTTTTATAAATGGAAACGCAAATGTAGACAACAGAAAACACTCCAGAGGTTATTTCTCACAGATGTATTTCACAAGAATAAATTTTACCTAAGAAACATATAATCATAGTGTACGGAGAGGGGTGATCATTTTTTTCCATTTTAGAAGCAAGTCATTTTTTAAATTTAAATTTAGATTTTTCTATTAATATATTATCAGTAGAAAGGTTATTCCAAAAATAATTTGAGGAACACATTGTAAAAGACTTCAGAGCCAATAAGAAAAGTCTATTTTTTAAAACACATCAAACAAGCCTGCTTTTGGGGGTGATGAAAATGTTCTAAAATTGTAGCGATGGTTACATCATTCTGAGAACATAATAAAGATCATTGAATTATACACTTTGCTTTAAATTAGTGAGCTGTATGGCATATGATGTGTGTGGGTGCACGTGTATCCCAACAGGAGGGTTTGATTTTAAAATTTTTAACTGACAAATAAAATGGTAAATATTCAAGGTGTACACCATGATGATTTGATATTTGTATACATTGTATACTGATTACCACAATCAAATTAATTAACACATCCATCACCACACATAGTTACCATTTGAGGGGAAGGGGCAGGGAAGACACTTCTTAAAAACTGCTGTTATCAAACTTCAAGTAAACAATGCAGTATTATTAATGATAGTCACCATGTGGACATTAGATCCCAGAAACTTCCTCATCTTATAACTGGAAGTTTGTACCCTTTGACCAACATCTCTCCAGTTTTTATGTAGTCAGAAGCAAGGCTGGGCTATAAGAGTTTCAAAGAACCTAGAAGGTTACGGGGATGGATTTTTAACAGGGCTTTGGGTAGAGCAGACCTTGGGATCAATCAGGTGGGACCCCGGGCTAAGCAGGTCTTCCTGTGTCTCTCGTTTTCTCTGTGTCTTGTCTGCTGCTGTCCCTGCCCCTTTACATGGATTTCCTAGTTGGCAATGTTGCCCTCTCATTGATCTTGTCTCTCTTAATCGTTGATAATATTGAATTGTATTTTGCATGTACTACCTGTTACAATTTTTTTTAAGTTCTCGATTCTCTAGCTATAAACCTTTAGCTTAAAAACCTTTTATGATTTTAGTTTTTGGCTTTTTGAATGAAAACTATGTTGCCTTTTTGCTCTGGGCAACAATAGACTCCGTAATGTATGTGTGTGTGTGTGTGTGTGTGTGTTTCAGGAAACCTCAAGAAAGGTGCCACATGAAACATCTCAGAGTTTGATCTTTTATTAATCCACAGACATATTAGTTGGTGAGTTCAGGCAAGAAAACAGAAACAGAACACTTTTGGATTTAATGATGTCAGAATCATTTCTAGGTCTCAGATACTTGTGAGGAGCCATGATTATTTGAGGAGCTTTGGCCTCGTGAAACTCACTTCATATTAGACTCAAACATCATGAACATCGTTCCTTTTTAAATGGGACCGTTCTTTTAAAATCCAGAGTTCAGACTTAGAAAACAATTTCAATCAGAGGGAGAACACTTGTGAGGTCAAAGAGACTCAATGTCATAGACATCTATGGTAGTGAACTTGTTTCATAAATCTTTGCCATGTAAATGAAGTCACCAAGCTTACCAGAAAATGTAGCTGAAACCACCTACTTGACAAGACTGTGGTAGATTTGTTGGAATATGAGGTTCACTCCTCTCCTCCTTCCTTCCCTCTCTCCTCCATCCAGAAAAAACTGGCTCCAGAAGTACTCCCCACAGCTCCATCATTTCATGAAGGCTTTTTTTTCAGGCATGAGCTCATTACTTTCAGTTAAATAGTAATAAATGATTTGTAAGGAGCAACTTACATCAGGCCTTATAAATAACCATCCACTTCTGCATCTGACTTCCTTGAAATGTTGACTCAGATGCTGGATGCGCACAGGGCATCCAGATCTGCAGTCTCTCAGTCCCTCGGGCCAGACAAATAGAGCGAGCCCACGTGGCCTGCCGAAGGGACGGTGGCACCACTTTCACAGATATAGAACCTCCTTAGGCCACCAAGCCCTGGGTAGGAAAGACAAAAGCAGGGTGGACTGTGTTCCTGGGGTCATTCAGTCCCACAGATGTTTCCTATTGATTCTACTGCATATAAGTGAACAGGAATCTTTCTACTGTCAGAGCCCTTCATATACCACGTTTCTCACAGGCCACCCTCAAGAGTCCCCAGATGTGAAGGGCAGAGCTTGCCATCGTCAGCTACTCTGGGGAAAGCGTTTCCCTTCCTGCACTGAGCGGGTAATACATGCTTCTCCTCTTGGCTGCCTAGGTGTGAGGAGAGTGAGTGTCTTTACTTACAAACAGGGCTAGAATTGGAGGGCTCCAAAGAGCAGAATATGGCTTTTCTGCTTAATCCTACCATCCAACCACCCCAAACTTTTATGAAAAAGAATTACTTTTTAGAAAGAATGTAAAAATGAAGGCTGAGAGTCAAAAGACCTGAACTTGAGGTCTGTCTTCACTCCTCGCTACCCAAGGCTCTCAGCTGTCTGGCTCCAACTTGGCTAAGACATGCAAGCCCTGGACACACGATGCCCTTGACTGTCAGCTGAGATTGCCCCGAATGCCTCTCCCATCTTTCTCACAGGCTTGTTGTAGAGATCATATGAGAATGCAAACATGCTTTGGATATACAAAGCACCGTACAAATGTTAAGTAGATAGATCACATATCCAAGTAGGGTCTAAAGCTATTTCCGACAGATGGATATAGAATTCCTAGCCCTGGGATCATAATTTCCATCCTGGAGTGGATTGAATTATTAATCCCAATTCCTTACCTCTTCCTGCACCCAAGGTCTTGACTATATAACTTTGCAGTTCCTCCAAACAGAGAGTGTACCTCCCCTAGGGTGACCAACCATCCTGGTTTTCCCAGGGCTTAGAGGTTTCCCAGGATGTGGCTTTCAGTACTAAAACCAGGAAAGTCCCTAGATGACTGGGATGGGTGAGTCAGTAGAGAAGACTTTCCCACCTCTTGCCTTTGGGCTTGGCCATGTAACTTGTTTTGGCCAATGAGATTTTAGCAAAAACGACACAAGAAAAGTTGAAAATATGCTTGGGTGGTGATATTTGAGCTCTTGCACCTCTGCCATTGCCATGAGAGGAGTTTCCTTCCCCTGAGTGGCTGCTGCCCCTTCTTCCTGGGACCCAGAATGAGCATAGGTAAAATATACATATGTGTAACCTGCAGCAAGAAGCAGCACTCAGATGGAGCAGCCTGGATATAGCTTAAATTAGTCAATTCGCAATAGACACTGACATATGAATAAGAATTAATGGTGGTTGTTTTTAGCTACTGGCTGTTGGAATGGTTTGTTACACAGCAGTAGCTAAATGATATATATCACATGTTTCTTCTATCCCAGATCACCTTTTTCCTTCTCTGCTCTCAGCTATGGGTCTTATATTTTCCTTCTTTGGGGGAGGGTAGTTAAGTTTTGCTTTCGTGGCACAGATTCTCGGCAATTCCCTGTCTCTCGTACAGAAGAAAAATGGCAATTTTGTGATTATGCACTTTGTAAACTGGAAGAAAGGATATATTTATGGGTGAGTCTAAACCTCAAAGACACTTGTTGGTGTTACAGTCCCCTCAAAGAAACCTTCTGGATATCAGAAACCAGCTCATTGTACGAACTTCTTATAATTTTCTGTTGCCTCAGCATCCATTTAGAATACAAATTTCACTTTCTCATACCAGAAGCAGGGCTGTCACCCTGGATGCAGTTTCCAATCCTATACCACACTCAAATGGCTCAAGCCAGTGGCCAGAAAGAAATGAGAACTTGGTAGCATTTCCCCTGCCTAGCAGACTGGGCTCTCTGCTTTCCTGCAGCTTCCTTTAAATGGACCATTCAAGCCTTTGCCCACAAACTCAAAGTGCCCCACACCCTGAGGCCTCATACACACTTCCAGTTGCTACACGCTTTTCCCTCTCTCTGCCTGACATTTCATCCCTGCCTTAAATGATCCGGGGACGGAGGACTGTCCTCTCGACTCATTGTGCCCTTCCTGCCCTGCATCTGTTAGTAAAAAAAATCTTTGAACTTGTTTCCTATTATGGTGGTATGTCAAATTTGCACCTTCCATCTGAAGAATTGGGGGCTGCCTCAGGCCCAGATATTCCTCCCTGGAATATCTGGGAGAACACAAGGTCAGGCTCACAGCCCGGAGTGATGGTCAGGCGGGCATGAACTGGACACAGGTCAGACAAGAGCTAAGGGCATCTGCCAATATAAACAAGTTTCCCATGTGAAGGAATCCCTGGCCAGGGTCAGACAACTAGGCCTTAGGCTGTCCACCAGATACAAGAAGCATCCATGCGAGGCACACTATAAACACATGACCAGCTCCCCTTCCTTTCTCATGGGGGCAGGGCTGCTAGCTGCTCTGGGACTGGAACCCCAGTTTAACTGGAGCCTCTCAAAACACACATCAAAGGAACAAGCTTGAGATTTCAGAAAAGAGTAGAGGCTTAGGGACACATGTCTGACTCCTCACTCCATATCCTTCCACACAGGCCTCTGAAATATAAAAATATGGAGAACTTTTTTTCATATCCCTAGAAGCTCCAGAGAGGGGTATTCATCTCTCCCTAAAATGCTCATGTTCTCTTAGATTTTTTAAAATCCCTTTGTCCTTTTCTTTTGCAATGTAAAAAATTTCTAGAACTTATGCTGTACCTCTCATTTAATATTTTTGTGGGGTGTCAATTCCAGCTTTCTTAAAAAGCAAATTTGTATAAATCCTCCAATACCTAGCATGCACACAATACAATTAACAATTATCATTATGTCATTATTAAAATCATGCCTTGAATGCATATGCAATAACTTGTTGGGATAGTCATGATGTATTCAGAGGAAAAGTAGATTATAAAACTGAATGATCCCATTTCAGGGAGCTATCTGTGTGTGTGCACATATGCATAGATAACTACTGGGTTTTTTTGTTGGTTTTTTTTTTTTTTTTTTCTTGAGACAGAGTCTCGCTCTATCACTCAGGATAGAGTGCAGTGTTGTCAGGCCAAGCTCACAGCAACCTCGAACTCCTGGTCTCAGGCGATCCTCCTGCCTCAACCTCCCAATTATCTGGGACTACAGTCGTGCACCATCACGCCTGGCTAATGTTTTCTATTTTTAGTAGAGATGGGGTCTTGCTCTTGCTCAGGCTGTTCTTGAACTCCTAATCTCAAGCAATCCTCCTGCCTCAGCCTCCCAGAGTGCTAGGATTACAGGCATGAGCCACCACGCCTGGCTGACAAGTACTGATAAATGTGGTTATCACTTAGCACTACAAATGCATGTCATATGTATTTTCTTCTTTTCACATAATCTTATTTTTAAATTTTTTCAAAAATTATGAATTTGTCATATAGGAAAATAAGGAAAACAAAGCATTTTTAAAGAGTTATGTTTAACCTTTTTCTCTTCTCTTACCCAAGACTCCCAGGAGCTGGGAAACTTCCTGCCCACCTGCCTGCTGTGTCTCAGGCCAAGCCCAGGCCTTCACTTTTCTCGACCTTCCCAGAGTGATTCCTGGGCTTTTACTCCATAGCCAGGCTGGGCTCAGACCTTAGGTTCCCTCAGGCCTCTCCATGGAATTGGAAACCAGGGTGCAATTGCTGGAGGGCTTCTCTTATGGGTGAGGAATGACACTATGAGGCAGGTGGGAGGGGCACAGAGAAGGTGGGCCCTGGTCCCTGACTGGAGTGGGGCCTTCAAGCCATGGCGAACCCATTGCTGAGGAATCAAACCAGAACCTTTGTCTTTTAAGGTGCGTGTGTGTGTGTGCATGTGTGTGCACACAGAGGATTAATTCAGCGTCAGAGAAAACTGTTAACATTGGCTTTGTTTCTGGGTTATTGCAGTCCTAACAAAGAGGAGAAAAATCTGTAAAGGCTAGCTCAACTGTGTAAAGAAACACAAATTACAGGCATTTATGTGATCTGGTCACCATTCATTCGAAAAAGCCTCCCAGCACAATAACAATTATCCATATTGTTAAATATGTGAATGTTGCCAGATTAACTCTGTTGTAAATTTTAATTAATTGCAACACACAACTGTTGGCATGTGCTCAGTCATCATAGTTGGCTGTGCCTGAAGTATTATCATCTGCTCCCAACTTTGAGAGACTTCAGAGAACATTGGTCCTGGTGGCAAGATGAGTCCAAATGCTTAAGAACATTTAATCGCTTCTTGTGTGATTATCAGTACGGCACTGACCCAGTAAATTTCCCCAAATTTTAAATAACAAAGCTGTACTGATTCTTAAAAAGCTAAACTGCATTTCTTACTATTTTCAACTTTTCTCTCAATTACTTATGGTTCATCATTTTGCACCAATATACCAACCAGATGGCTTATATTCATCTTATTTACACTACTTTTTCCAGCCAAACAGTATTAATCCAACAGTATAAACTGATCCATGTAAACTTCTTGCTGCCCAAGACCTACAGCAGCCTCTTCTCTTCCTTCTTGCCCCTGGTTGGGTCACCTTGTGGTCCTGCCTCCATCTGTCCCATCTCCTCACCCTCAGAACTGTTTCATCCCTCTCCAGGGTCTCCTCTCCTTTCTGCTCAAGCCTTTGTGGGTGGTCTTCAAAGTCCAGGCTTGGCATCATCTCTCATTCAGAACGTTTCCTTGTCTTGATGTGGGCTATTAAAAAGATCGTTTGCTGAAACAAAATCACCCACATGTATAGATGACCTGACCCAGCAGATGGACGATTCCGGAATCTAGTCCTTCTCTTATGCATTTACTGTGATGTTTAATCCATCAATCAATGCGTATTTACTGGGAGAAGAAGATGTGCCTAGGATTTTGCTTGGACTACAGAGACTGCCAAAGAAACATAAGCCCTGAACTAGAGGACCATGTATTTATTTGGGAAAGGAGGAGTTGGAGGTGGGGAGTCAGGGGAGGATGGGATTAAACAGCAAGAAACAAATAGAGAAAGAGTAACACACACACACACACACACACACACACACACCCTACCTCAGTCCGACTGCCCACGCACACTGTGCGGTACGTGTAGTGATGAGAGAGGCAGGTAATCGGAGTCGGCCGTCCCGCAGCCCACACTGGTCGGAGGATCCTGCTACACTGTCATCTAGCACTGTTCCTTGCCCTGTCCATGTCTGGCTTTCCTGCTCAGCGTATAAGCTCTCCCAAGGCAGAAAGAGCAGCTAGCACATTTTCTAAATGCCCAATGTCACAGAGCCCAGTATTAGTCTTTTAATTCATTTCAGTGACAGTGCTATGCACAAATCCTCTCAAAACATCATCTAATAGGTACTCTCTAAACAGAAAGAAATGAAACTTGAACAGTCTTTAATTTGCTGGTTTTTTCCAAATCTTGCACAGAGCTTATTGCAAAAACAAGTCACTGAACTAGATCCTTTGTTAAATCTGCTTCAAATCTACTGAATTACATTTGGCGCCTGGTTTCGGACTTACAGAGAAGTAGCCAAGTTATAATGTCCTTTCTTCCCCCAGCAAGAAAAGCAGCTGTCAAACGAGAGGAAGGGAAGACAGTGTGTGTTGAAGGGTGTGAGGAAACCCTTCTCCTAAATGTCCATTGTGGATGGCATTGATTTCCTGTTTAAAAATTTTTTTTCACACGTAAATGTGAGCCATAGAAAAAGCAATGTTATTGTTACTTGATAGAAAGAATTCCTGATCAATCGTTTCAGCAGAGGGGAAGGAGCAAGGAAGAGGAAGCAAAGGAAAACTTGACAAAACATTGTAAAAGGGGCCATGTGCTATGCAGCAACTGAGCACGTGGCAGGGCCCTGAGACACCAGACATGACCGGCCACTCCAAGGTCAGCTGTGAAACGCTTGAGAAACGGAGTAGACACCGGGAGGATGTGCCCAGCTCCTTAGCAAGAGCTTGGAAAGAAAGGGTCTCCATAAAGCAGGATTCGTCAAGAGCGGGAGAAGCATTATGTCAATATTTAGACTACCACAGAGAGACAGTTGAAACCTGGAAGAGAGGGGTGGATTTGTGGTCCAAAAGGAGTGAAGTCACTTAAGGCCCAGCATGAAAGGAAGTCAGTAGGTTCGTCTGAGGCTGACTCGAACATCCTAGATCCACACTAACACCTGAAGCCACACTAAACCAGTTTGAGTAATGATAACATAGGGTTAGTTTGTACCTGCACGGCTTCCTAATAGCATGATACAATATTTTTTGCCTCGTAACTAGCAAACTTCACTATCTTTAGAGAAGAAAGTCCTGGGTCGTTTGGTGGTGGAACTTGAGATATTGCTATTTGGGGTTTCCCTGAAGCTGTTTCCTCCTTGAAGTATCTGTGAGGAGCCTAAACAGCGGCAGCTGTGTCTGAACACAGGCATCAGTGCTCTCAGTATTTTTCTGGTGATTATGGCATTGGTGCCCGAGCGGCCCCTGGGCTGCTGTGAGCTGCACGCGCGGAGGCGTCCCCGGACCCGCTGGCTGTGGGCCGCAGGGCCAGGCCGAGAGCAAGCCACACAGGCTCTGGCAACGCGGGCTGGCCACCGGGGCAGAGTTCTGGGGGAATGAGCCTGTGATGAAACCACTATAAATCTCTGTTTAAAAGTCCTTGTTAAGTTTTTCTTTTGTTTTGTTTTGTTTAAATGTTGTTTAAACATCTTTGGTTCTGGAAGGGAGGCGAGCTCTTAGAAATCAGTTCTGAGGAACTCCTTGACTGAGGCTGAGCGTGTCTGATGAAGTATTAGAATCTTGATAAAGAAAACATTAAACAGAAACTAAGTGTTTAATGTAAAAACCTGGCAGCTGTGTGTTCGTTTTACTTAGTATCTACCTGTCGGGAGATGGCGGTTTTCCCTTTGTTTTGGTTGGAAAATTCTTCTCTTTTCATTGGAAAAACATTGTCACCAAGGTTCTTTTTTCTTTTTTCAGTGTAGAGATCCATCTCTAACTGTCATGTGTCCTATCTGTGCTGCTCAGAAAAATGTACTGGCAATCTCAAAAGGTCTGGGGTGTAATTAAGGGCCAATGGATATCTGCTCTGACTTACTTTAACGGGGAAATGCACCCATGGCTGAAGAAGACGAGAACAATGTAGGCAGCTCTAAGAAGAAAATCAAGACAGAAAATCTCGCGATGCCAATGTGACACCAAAGAGAGAAAGTCAGCAGTCAGAGGGTAGAACAGTGCCTGGTATACAGTAGATGCTTAATAATTGGTTGTTGAATGAAAGAGAGGTTGAAGCTTGAGCATAAAATAAATTATGTTACATTAAGCCAATTCTAACTAGAAAAGTGTGAGGTTTTTAGAAAACACTCTGTATATCTTGACATACAGAAATGCTTCCCAGATATTTTTGTGTCAAGACACACATGGATAATTATTATTATTATTATTACATTATTATTATAATGTATTATTAGATGAAATGTATCTAATACTGCTTGCATTAGACAAAATGGAATTCAAGCAGACAAAGGCACCCAGCCCAGGAAGTGTAGTCATGCTGGGCCCCAGCCATCACTCCAAGAGATCAATAACCTGGCAGATCTCTGTCACTATGGGCCACAGCATTTATGCCCTGTATGGCAGAGCTCTCTGGTATACAGCAGGTCTTGATGACTCTGCTTTTAACTTTTGTGGTTTTTGTTTTGTTTTTTTTTTTGAAGAAATGAATGACAATCTTTTGGGGCTTGAAACCCCACTACCACCTAATGAGAGCTTCCCCTAATTGCAGGCAAAGTGTCTCACATGGAATGAATTATCCCCTGATCAATCTAAAAATGTACTTACTCTAATATTATTCTGACAATTTCCCCCCACCCACAAACCCAATTTGCTGTATATAACACTTTTACCAAGAGGAAACTTAGGATATTTCCATTATTTCCATTCATAACCTTCTACATCATCCTTTCTATTTCAAGTCTGAGGTTTTGGGGTGGGGACTTAGGCAGTCATCTGTTCACGCCTGGTAAGTGTCAACTCTAACAAAGACATTCACCGAACATCAGTGGAGCACAACCCATCCTCACTTCTCAGTAGCCCCTTTTGCAGTTGGAGTGGCTCCATGACTGTGGGTTCTCACCAGTGCAAAGTGAGTTATTCTCAACTGACCACAACTTGGCCAAAAAAATTTAAGAAAAGATGTGCCTCCTCTCTGCTCTCTTTCCGTTTGTGTGGTCTAGACTGAGTGGCGAGATAGAATGAACCTGGGACCCTGAATCACCACATGGAGGAAAGCTGTCCACCAAGTGGAAACAACCATCTTGAACTGGTAAGTGAGTGAAAATAAACTTTTATTGTCTTTGAGCCTTTGAACAATGTGGGGTTTATTTGTTATAGCAGCTAGCATAACCCTAACTAATACAACTCCGCTCGGCCATGGGTCTATGAAACCCCACTCTAATTCACTTTATTTCATTGTTCCCTGGGCCTCTCATACAACAGCATTTTGGCCATTCCACCGTACGTCTTGGACGTCTTCTCCCAGATGTCCTGGACCCTAGAGCCCCCTGCTCAGACCAACCACAAAAGGTGAACACAACTGCCTGTTGGTTACCTGGGCCAGGGCAGAACTCCCAGTCTCCTGGCTCTGGGGACCGGCAGCTTCATCCCAGGCCTATTCAAATGAGTGGAATCTCCCATCTGCTTTATTGGCTGACACCATAAAATGTCCTGACCTCAAATGAATTTTATGTATTTCTACAAACATAACATTTCTTGCCATTGTTTAATTTGAGATGTCTTGGGGATTTATTAATAGTTTCATAAAGATATTTTCTGTTTTATCTGACTGAAGTATTTGCCTGGGATAAAAAATATTCTTTTTTCCATGCATTTTTTATTCTCTATTTGCTCTTGGCGTACATGAGGCATTATTAACCCCACACTGGACTCACACCCCAGGTGGAACACTCATTCCTAAGAATGCAAAGCAAACAGATCAGGCCCCAGAAGAAAGAAAAGGAACACAGAAAGATTATTGTTTTCTGTAGGACCATAATAAAAATGAAAAACATTTAGAACCCAACTGAAGAGATACCAGAATTGGCTAAGACCTCACCACTCCACACGGGCCAGTATCCTTTTTGGAAATGCAGGATCTCAGGCCACCCTCCAGACCGACTGCATCAGCGTCTGCGTTGGAATGAGATCCCCAGGTGGTTTGTGAGCACGTGCAGGTGTGTGAAGCTGTGTCCAAGCATCGTCAGGAGCTGGTGATGCAGGATCACTCTCTCCTGCCAGCCATTTCCCGGCAGGCATCTTCAATCTGGATAAGAAAAATATCAAGGCCAGCTCTCCCATAACTTAACCGATTCTACTGAAGCTTACTCTCTTCCAAATGCTCACCATGAACGACCCTTTCTGTAAGTGACTTCGCACCTGCCTCTGCACCTGAAAATGATTTCCACTTAAAAATGGCTAAGTAAATGCCAGAGGAATCACTGATTTCCCACCTACCTGCTGTCCACATGAACTTGCTGGGACCGTGGAGGGATGGGGGACCAATCTGGGGGGAGGAAGAAAAGAGGGACGGAAATATATATAAACATGGTGGTATACGTCTTTCTAGTATTTTTTAATATATAGTCTTAAATGGCGCAAGGTGTACATAGTGTTTAAATTATTTTTTACTGAACAATATCAAACTAAAAATTCCCCATATGAATAAATATAACATTTTTAAAAGCTATATGATATTCCACCCTATGGATTTTCTATGACTTCTTAATTCATACCCTAATGCTGGACATTCAGTTAGTTGCTAATTTTTCACTATTATGAAAATGCTTTGGGGATCATCTTTGAAAATAAATTTTAGTGTACATCTCTGATTTCTCCTTTGAGATAAATCCTTAGAATTCTTTATATTGAAATCTTAAGGCCCTCTGAAATTTACCTTGTTTTGATATATGAAATAGTAATCAAGTTGTTTTTTACATAGTTGCTTTATCACCATTATTAGATAATCCATGAAGTTTAATGACACAATTGCTTACTATTGTTATTAGTTCTTATCCTCTTCGAACTACCTCATGGTATTTTCATTCTGGTTTACTTATTGCAAATCTGTAGCCTGTAGCTTATTTTAATTTCTGATAGTGACGATTCATTCATTATATTTTTTCCAACATATTCTCGTGTATTTTGCCAACCTATAAAAAATATTATTTAGAATTTTTCTTGGAATTACATTAAACATACCAATTAATTTAAGGTAGATTCTCATCCAGAAATGTGATACCTCTCAAGGTAGTGAAATATGTTATGTTGCTTGATAATGTGTGTTCGTATTGTTTGTGTTTCCTGGAGATTTCTTCCTCAAATTTAATCCTAGATGTTTTATATTTCTTTAGCTCTTGGGAATGAGATAATTACCTAAAGTTTACTGTTGACTTGTAGGAAAGCTATTGATTTTTTTTTATAGAGTTATTTTAGAACTGACCACTTCACTGAATTCTTTTCACAAATATATTAATAATTGCTTTTCATTGATTTGCTTGGGTTTCCTGTAAATTGGGTTCACCTGCAAAGCAATGATAATTTAATTCCTTCTTTTTAATATTTAGTACTCTTCTCACTTCCTTCCTTTTCTTTTTTTTTTTTTCTTATTTTGTTTTTCACATTTTCATTATACTTATTTTATTTTGGGTTTAAAAATATGATTTATAAATGGGATAGAGTAGTGGTTATTGCTATGCTTGTTTTTCAAGTTTTGGTATTAGGATTTTGGTATTATTGAAAATATATCTACTTTTATAAGCTTTGGAATCACTGCATTAATGAGAAATTTTTTATTTATATGACACTTGGAAAAACTTGCCCAAAATGCCATTTTGGTTTAGACAATTAGCTACATGTAAAATTTTGTTAATGGCTTTAGTCCCGTTACCTCCAACCTCAATTTGGGTTGATGTAAATAGTTTTTAATTTTCTAATCTGGACAACCTAGATTTTTAAATATTTTTGTATTATAAGCATGATATGTTTTAGTTTCCTCTTCTGTAGTTTATTTCCCTTTATTATAATATTGTGTATTTGTCTTTTCTCTCTTTTTCTCATTTTCTCAATGCTGTGTTCCTTCCCATGCAATTTCTGCAGCCCTTTCATTTTACCGTAACTGACCATACATTTTATTTGTTAATTTTATCAAATAGAGAATTAATATTTCCTGTTCAAGTTTTTAAAGGGATTAAATGGAATATTTAGTATTTTGCCATATATTTGATACAGACATATGTAAACATTGATTTATATGATATATTTTAAATATATGTTCTCTAATATTTTTGCAAAATAAGCTAAATTTTATTATATTATACTTATATCACCCTTAATTGATTTTTTCCCAGGGGTGCCACTCTTAATAGCAAAAGAGTTTCTGACCTTCTAGCATTTTCTAGCCTCCTGAGCGGAGCATCTGCACACGTGAGCCCAGCTCCTTCAGCTTTCTTCACAGCATTTACACAATTGCCTTGCTCCAGCCATGCACCTCAGCGCAATCTGCCTATGTCTCAAAGTCAAAAGTTCCAAAATGTCTTAGGAAACAGGGCCTTTTCAATCAAGTTCTAACCAGGGAGACAAAAAACCACTTCAAGTGTATTAGCAGAGGGAATTTACCACACAAAAAAAATCAGTGACAAGGTGACAGAGGGGAATTACCCCAGGCATTAGCATCAGCAGGCAGCCCGGACCCACCCTGGCTGGAGAGACACAGGCAGGGCTGGGGAGCCGGCGGGGCACCCTGTGGAGCTGGACCGTGGAGGGCCTGTCCGGTGAGCGCTAGAGCTGGGAGAATGGTCAGCTCGAGGGGCCGGCCACTCTGTGACATGCAGCAGAGCAGGCCACGGACCAGGAACAGATCCAAGGGCAGACAGGCCCAGGACTGGCGCAGGGCCTTAGCAAAAAAAGACTAGTTTGTGTTTTTGGCTTTCAGTACTTAAGAAAGGGATTTGCTAGATGCTAAATCAACTTAAAAATCCACTGTGCTTGGTGCAGTTGAGTCAAGTTTGCTCTTTTCCATTAGTTCTAGATTGCCTTATACAAAACCAGAGGAGATCCACCAGGAAGCAAATGAAGTGCAAGCTCAGGGCCATCATCTAGGTGGGCACCTCCCAGGGTCCTAGCAGGGGACTCAGCAACATACACGCCTGGTTGCCTGTTGTGTAAAAACGCAAACTCCAATCTGACTTCCCCGGTATCACATCCTGGTGTCGGGTGGCACAGGGGTGGCATTTTTAGGATCAGGCTAATAGAAGTCTAGTTGGTTATATATTCAGTTTATGTGGTCCATAGTCGTTTCCATGGATCATTAAATTACTGCTGGCCATCTGGCATAGGAATGGCTTTAGGAATACTCCTACTGCCTACTGTCCAACTCAGCATCGTGATATGAAGGTGTGAGACTATAGGTCATATCATGAGTTATCTCTGTCCTGCAACACTTGACACCAGGAATATGTGAGTAGTGAAGAGACATACGGTTTGAAATGTCTGTGCAAAAGTTCTGCCAGTCCTCATGTGTGCAAAATTGCAAGAGGATTCATTTATCTTGAACACTTGTACCAAACCAAAGTCCTCTCCCATCAGAAAAATACTAGTGCATTATGTATGTTTTTAACTCATTTGATGGGAATGGTGTGAAGTATCATCTGTGTTTGTAAGGAACAGGTTTGTGGAAGGATGCAGGGGCAACAGTCAAATGAAAACACAGAGTGGTCAGTAGTGGTTTATTGGGTGGGGACAAGGAGGTCACCATAAGTGATTTTCAGGTTACCATGGGTTGAGGAGCAATTAGGAGATAAGGGATATCACGTTAAAGAAGCTCAGACATCAAGAGAAGGTAAGAAATCACATAGCAATTAGAAATTAAAGGGGGTATAGGATCAAGGGCTGAGATTATGTTTTTAATAAGGTCAAGATGATTTAGGCAAATCTTTATGTTGAGGTCAAGGATCTAGTGAAGAGGGAATGTTTGAAGGTCAGGTGAGCAATGGGGAGCTCAATGGTGACCATTTCCTGTGTGAACTGGGGCAACACACTTTTCTCTGAGCTGATCTATAAAACTGGGGCCACAAAAGTGGTCTAACCTTCCTCCTAGCATTGTTGTAAGGGTCACATGGTATATTTTCAGAGTAGAGTCTCCCCACTGACCTCTTCACTTGTCCCTCATTTGTTACATGAGCAAAAAATAATTTCTATTGCATTTGAGCCACTATACATTGTTTTGACTTATTTCTTATAGAACTACCCCAATGGAAATAGCATCTTGAGCAATGAAGCTGAAACCTTAATGGTGAGAAGGAGCCAGCTGTGCAAAGACTCAGGGCAGGAGGGGAAGTGAGGAAATGTGTCAGGCAGAAGGGACTGCAAGTAGCAAAGTCAGAATGACCTTGGCTCATTATCCCTTGTCCAAGTGCACAGATGTCACTCTAGTTTCACCTATTGATCTCAAAAGAGCTTGATTGCTATGAATCAGCCCCTAAGAAAGATCCTTAAGTGCCCTGACAAAATTAGGACTCTGAGGCCAGAATCCAGGCTATGGTATGTTACTCACTTAGATGAATTCAATTCTGTGAAGCAATTGGCTAGACTGCCAACATCTCACTGTGTCCTGTATCTTCTTATTTAATCTTACTGCACTAAAACTATTAGGATCAGGACCACAGACATGCTCTGTGCTGCCCTGATGCCTCTGAACTTCCCCGGGTCTCTTGAGTACTGGCTGGATGGGAACTGCAGAGTCACTTCTCTTTTTGTTTTCCTTATCCAGATTTTGCTGAGTCACTATGCCCTCACCTGGACCATCACAAGCCCATCATAGGTTTTACATGTTATAAGATCCAACCATCTCAGAGCCATGGTTCTCAACACAAAATGTGAGACAATGTGAGAGGAGCAAGACACTAATATCTTTACAAATTTTTCCACGTGGCCATCATCAGCCTTTTTTACTGTGCTAGAGAGTCCATGGCTCACCTATGGTCCCCTAGACAAAGCCATGACTTTTACATATAATCTCCCTGAAAAGCTCATCAAGGTCTCTTTTAAAGGAACTTAAGGAGAATTTTCCAGCTTTCTTTTTCACCCCCCTAACCCCTGACTCTTTGCAAAGATAAATCTGATGGAAAATACACCCAGACCACAAGCTGAACCCCCAGAAATGACAGCACAGGGCCAACCACACTTAGGACCTCAGGCAAGTTTTTTGGGCCAGTGCTCCCTGGAGAAAAGGGGTCTCCCAGGGTAGTGGGCAGACCACCAGGCCCAAAGGCTGACCTCAGCCAGGCTTAGGAGCTTCCCATCACATGTTCTCCTCTTTTGAGTTTTTACTGTGAAATACAAGCAGGTGTCTACAAATCATCAGCCTTATGGTCTCTCAGGCTCCTGCCCATCCTCTGAAGCTAAATTCAAATGTCATTTCCTTCATAAAGCCTTCCTGAATTTCACTTGTTGGAATGAATCTTGTCCTCCCCTGTGATTTTTTACCTATTATTAAGGGTAATGACATTTAACATTTTTATGTGTGCCATCGGTGGTTGTTTTCATTGGATTGGGAGTTTCTTGATGTTAGGAATTTCATTTCATGGCTCTCAGGTCTGGTAGAGTTCATTTTTCATAATGGGCAGTCAAAAAGTTTGATTAAATTAAGATATTTTAAAAATTTGGTCCTAGGGAACTACTTCCATTAAAAAACATTTCTTCTTAACCAGTATTATCAATATAAAGTCATTACTTAGTAGGCAAAATCTTTTATAATTTGGACATTTTTGTTCTTTCAAAATATTTGCTTTTGGATATAGTGCTACAAAGAAAACCATGTAGTTTTATCCTTGTGAATATCCTTAATTACTTATACAAGGGAAATACCTGGATCAAAGTGTATGAAAAATGGCCAGGCCTTACATTTATATTGTCATATTGCCTCCAAGAAAGTTGTAGTAATATTCAGTACCATCAGTTGAGCATGGTGGTGCACACCTGTAGTCCCAGCTGCTTGGGAGGCTGAGGTGGGAGGATCACTTGAGCTCAAGAGTTTAAGTCCAGCCTGGACAACATAGCAAGACCCTATCTCTAAAAAAAAAAATTATTCAGTACCACCAACAATTATTAAGAATATATGTTTTTTGGCAACAACACTGAGAATTATTATTTTTGGTCATAACTTTGGCAATTTCATATGTAAAAAAAGGTATCTTTTGGCTTAATTTGCATTTCTTGATTAATAATGAAGTTAAACTTTTCTTCTGTGTATTAGCTGTCTGAATCACTTCTTTTATGAATTGCTTGACGATGCCCTTCGCCTGTATCTCTACCAGTATGTGAGGGAGATAGAGGTTGTCTAAGTACCTAAGATCACTAGAAGAATTGAAAGATTTTTAATTCATCCAGATGTTTTGCTTTTGTTATATCCTAAAATGTCTAGCTGTAAAGAAGGTATATCTATCAGTTAAAATTCTTTTGGTGGCAAAAGACAGAAATCCAACTCAAACTAGAACCAAAGCAAAAAATAACAAAATAGGAATTTATTGGTTTTATAGTAAAAATGTCCAGGAGTTCTAGTTTTGGATGTGGCTTAGTGTTCTCAAATATTGCCATAAGACTCAATATTTCTTTCCCCTTTGACTCTGTCTTCTGTAGATTCTACATGAGGTGCCTTGACAGCATATACTCTAAAGAGCTTGTGCCTCTTTCCCAACAGTCCTGGTAAAGTTCTCATTGCATCTCATTGTTTCTGATTTGGTTGTACCCATCCCTGGACCAAACGTTGTGACCAGGGAACTGTGACATCCATTTCCATTATGTTTAAGTATAATGTCTACCTGCCGAGCTGAGGTGGAATCAATTCCACTGCAGCAGTACATTGGCCTGAGAGCTACCCAAAAGAAAGTACAGTGAGTGAATACTCGGCCATCAAAAACCAACAAATGATCATTACAGAGGCTGTGGCAAGTCAGCAGTAGAGGCTAAAGTTAAGGAGTCAGTAAAGAAAATTTGTTTTTAAATAAGGGAAAGGGAGTCAATTACCAGCAGAAAGTGCATTGTACATTGGCTTTCCATGGAAGAATCCATGTAAATCCAGACATGGTGTGTTGGACTAAGGCAACCAGGCAAGATTTGGAGGATAAAAATTGCCATGAAAAGGAAAGAATGGTTTCAGCAGGCTTCAATAGGGGCAGGAAGAGGCTGTGGTGAGCAGAAAAGGAATGTTCAGAGCCTTATTTTTTATCAGGGAAGCACTTTGAGTAATTGTTAGATGTCTAGTGTATCTGTCAGAGTGGATAGAAATAGTGAGTTGAAAATAAAGAAGTTGAGGAATTGTTAGTTGAAGGAGCTAGGACGATGACCAATGTGTTATCAGAAGTCACCAAGAAAGATGGCATAACAGAAGGCTAAACCAGAGGATTAACTCATTGAGGAAAATTATTCTTACTTTAGAGAACCACCATTGAGGATAGTGAGATAGTCATTTGAATAGATGAGGGATTTCCAAAGAGGCCAGGACTTTGAGGGGCTATGGTAGCACATTGTTTTAAAAGTGTTCAGAGTAAAATTTAAGAAGATAGTCATGTTCCACCCAGGTAGGGGAGAAAGCAAATGGAATGGAATAGAATGAGTAACTCGAATTCACAGGAAAAAAATGAAGAGAACCAGAAATTGTAAATAAGGTTAATATAATAAACTCTATCAATACATACTTGCTTTCCTTTATTCTCACTACTTTGATTAAAAAATTGATAAAGTAATAATTATAACAATATATGGTGGGGTTTGTAACGAAGACATGTTATGTATGACAATAATACTACTAAAAAGTGGCAAAAGAGAAAAGATAGAACCATATAGAAGTAAAGTTTCTTTATCACACTGAAATTAAATTAGTTTAAATATGAAGTAAATTCTGATAAGTTAAGATGTATATTGTGAGGCCTAGAGCAACCAGTAAGAAAATAACTCAAAAATATAGTTAAAAATGACTAAATGAATTAAAATGTTACACTGGAAAATAGTAACTATGAGAGAGCCAGAGTACAATACTGGTATCAGACAAAATAGGCTTTAAAACAAAAACTGTTACTAGAGATAAAGAGGAATATTTTATAATGACAAAAGGGTTAATCCATGAGGAAGATACAAGAACTGTAAGCATATATGCACTTAACAACTGAACCCCCAAAACACATGAAGCAACAACTGACAGAATTATAAAGAGATACAATTCAACAATAATAGTTGGAGATTTCAATATTCCATTTTCAGTAATGGTAGAATGGTTTCAGCAGGCTTCAATAGGGGCAGGAAGAGGCTGTGGTGAGCAGAAAAGGAATGTTCAGACCCTTATTTTTTATCAGGGAAGCACTTTGAGTAATTGTTAGATGAGTAATTACAATTACTTTGAGTAATTGTAATTAGACAAAAGATCCTGAAGAATGTAGACTATTTTAATGCTATAACCAACTAGATTTAATAGACATCTATAGAACACTCTACTCATCAGTAATAGAATACATGATATTCTCAAGAGCAAGAACACATGGGACACTTTCCAGAATAGACCATGTGCTAATCCTTAAAACAAATCTCAATAAACATAAGAGGACTGAAATCCTACAAAGTATGTTCCAATATAATGGAATGAAATTAGAAGTGAAATGGAGGTGGGAGGCTTGAGGATGGTGGACCAGAGACACCAACAGCCAGAGCATCTCAGTAAGAAGGAGAAGTTTTAAATGAAAGAGAAAAAAATAAACAAACAGACATAGATTGGAGGAAGGTTTGGAAGAAGGATGCCAGAACCTTCAGCAGATTCCATGGGAAGAATTTGCAGAGCAGAACTGGAAGCAGAAAGGAATCGGCAGAGATCAACCCCCTGGAGGCTTGGAGACCAGTGAGAAGGGTAGGTGGAGCTGTTAGTTTCTCCCTCGCTCACATCTCTGACAGTTGGTGGGTTCCTGAGCTGCTGGAAAGAACTTATACCCATAAGAGCCCAGAGACTGTTGCCTCCAGTGAGCTGGGAGCTTCTTGCAGACAGGGAACCAGACCTCCAGCACCTCTGGGGATGCTTCCTACACCACAGACCTGAGCTTGGATGGAAGGCACCATATTGCTTCTTTTCCCACCATGCACCTTTGTCCTCACCAGGGGGCTTCAACTCCTTAGGTTTTGTCTTGTTCATTCCCACACAAACATTTTCCAACTCCAGTCCAGACTGCAGGAGCCACAGGGGTCCAGTGGGTCCCGGGTGATTTGTGTAACTCCAGAGCCTGGTCATTCTGAGTGGACTGCTTCCCAGAGAGAGGGACAGAAATGACCAAAGTGCTGGCTTTCCTCCATCTGGACTCTTTTTCTCCCCTTGCCCCCCCCCACCTGCAGTTGCCAAAAGAGACAACTGAGCTGCCACTCAGACTTGCCAAAATAAACATGAAAGAGGCACTTCTATGAGCAATAAGGTGAAAAGGTCAGGTAACTTACAAAGGAAAATCCATCAGACTAACTGCAGACTTCTCAACTGAGACCTTACAAGCCAGATGGGTTTGGGGCCACATTCTCAGTCTTCTCAAACAGAATAATGGCCAGCCTAAAATTCTGTGTCCTGAGAAAACTAATTTTACTATATGAAGGGGAAATAAAGATTTTCTCAGACAAGCAAACATTGAGGAAATTTGTCAAGAGAAGACCTACCCTGCAGAAAGCACTCAGAACTGCATTGTACACGGATCAGCACAAGAGATACCCACCAGGATAAAATCACTGAAAAGCCAAAGGTTGAAGTCCAGATACCACAATGACTCAAGAGATAAAACAAAGCAATAAAGTTCCACTCAGGAGGATGAACAGAAATCCACTCCACTTATCAATTTGTTCAATAAATGTGAATGGCTTGAACTCCCCACTGAATAGACATGGGCTGGCTGAATGAATAAAAAAAATATAAGCCAAGTATCTTCTGTCTCCAGGAGACACATCTAACCCACAAGGACTCATTCAGACTGTCTGACTCATTCTGTCTCATGGAATATTCCATGCAAATGGAGACCAAAAGAAAGCTGGTGTAGCTATTCTCAAATCAGATAACATAGACGTCAAAGCAACAAAGGTAAAGATAAACAAAGATGGTGAAGGGAAAAATTCAACAAGAACACATAACAAGCCTAAATATTTATGCACCCAGATATTTATGCACCGATGCACCCAGATTCATAAGGCAAAACTTACTTGATCTAAACAAATTGATAAACAGCAGCATCATAATAACCCAACTAGTCAGTCAAGACCCCATTGACAGAATGGGACAGATCATCCAAGCAGAAAATAAGCAAAGAAACAATGGACTTAAATAAGACTCTAGAATAAATGGGCCTAACAGAAACTTACAGAACAATTTACCCCAAAACTACTGAATTTACATTCTTCTCATTAGCTCATGGAAGATTCTCTAAGATTGGTCACGTCCTAGGACACGAAAAAGTTTCAACAAATTTTTAAAAATATATAAATTATACCATGTATCTTCTCAGACCACAGTAGAATAAAATTAGAAATCAATTACAATAGAAACACTCAACTCTACACAAGTACATGGAAATTAAACAACCTACTGCTGAATGATTCATGGGTCAAGGAGGAAATTAAGATGAAAATCTAAAGATTCTTTGTACTAAATGATAAAGGGAACACAAGTTATTAAAATCTGCAGGACACAGCCAAAACAGTTCTGAGAGGAAAATTCATAGCCTTAAATACGTACATCCAAAAGACAAAAATATCATAAATAAAAAATCTAATGAATTATCTCAAGGAACTGGAAAAGGAAGAGCAAACCAATTCCAAACCCTGCAGAATAAAAGAAATAACCAAGATCAGACCAGAACTAAATAAAATTGATTACAAAAGAATTATTCAGATGATTAATGAAACAAAAATTTGGTTCTTTGAAAAGGTAAACAAAATTGATGGGACACTCACTAGATTAACCAGAAGCAAAAAAGAAAGGATTCTAATAAGCTCAATCAGAAATGAAAAAGGAGAAATCACAGCTGATACAACTGAAAGACAAAATATCATCTCTGAGTACTGTAAAAATCTCTATGCACATAAACTTCAAAACATGGAGGAAATGAACAAATTCCTAGAAATACACAGCCTCTCTAGGCTCAACCAGGAAGAAATAGAATTCCTGAGCAGACCAATATTTAGTATCAAAATTGAATCAACAATAAAAAATCTTCCAACAAAAAGAAGTCTCACTCCAGATGGTTTCACACCTGAATTTTACCAGGCCTATAAATGGACCTATACTGCAGAAATTATTCCAAAATGTCAAGATGAAAGGAACCCTCCCCAAATCATTTTATGAAGCCAATATCACTTTGATACCAAAGCCAGGAAAGGACACAACAAAAAAAGAAAACTACAGACCAATATCCCTTATGAATATAGATGCAAAAATTCTCAATAAAATCCTAGCAAACTGAATTCAGATGTGTATCAAAAAAATAATCCATCACAACCAAGTGGGCTTCATCCCAGAGATACAAGGATGGTTCGAATACACAAATCCATAAACGTGATTCACCACATCAATAGAAAGAAAAACAAAGACCATATGATCCTCTCAATAGACACAGAAAAAGCATTTGACAAAATTCAGCACCCTTTTATGATAAGAACACTTAACGATATTTGCATAGATAGGACTCACCTCCAAATTATAAAAGCCATATATAACAAACGCATACCCAACATCTTACTGAACAGGAAAAAATCGAAAGCATTCTCACTTAGAACTGGAACAAGACAAGGTTGCGTACAGCCACCACTTCTATTCAACATAGTGCTGGAAGTCCTAGCCACAGCAATCAGACTAGAGAAAGAAATTAAGGATATCCAAATGGAGAAAGAAGGGTCAAATTATCACTTTTTGCTGATGATATGATCTTATAGCTTGAAAACCCCAAAGATTCTGCCAAGAGACTCCTAGAACTGATAAATAAATTCAGCAAAGTCTCAGGTTACAAAATCAATGCACACAAATCAATAGTATTCATATATGCCAACAATAATCAAGATGACAATCAAATCAAAGACTCAATACTGTCACAATAGCAGCAAAGAAAATAAAATACCTAGGAATATATTTAACCAAGGAGGTGAAAGACCTCTACAGGGAGAACTACAAAACACTGAGGAAGGAAATCACAGAGGATATAAACAAATGGAAAAACATCATGCTCATGGATCAGCAGAATGAACACTGTTAAAATGTCTGTACTACCCAAAGTGATCTACAGATTCAATGAAATCCCATTAAAATACCAACATCATTTTTCACAGATCTAGAAAAAATAATTCTACACTTCATATGGAATCAGGAAAGACCCTGCATATCCTAACCAACCTTAAGCAAAAAGAACAAATCAGGAGGCATCAATTTACCAGACTTCAAACTATGCTATGAGGTTATAGTAACCAAAACAGCATGGCACTGGCACAAGAACAGAGACATAGACCAATGGATTAGAACAGAGAACCCAGATATAAAATCATCCTTCTACTGCCATCTGATCTTTGACAAGGAGACAAAAATATAAACTTGGGAAATGAATTCCTATTCAATAAATGGTGTTGGGAAAATTGGATAGCCACATGTAGAATATTAAAACAGTATCCATGCCTCTCACCACTCACAAAAATTAATTCATGATGGATAACAGCATTAAAGTCAAACCTAAGGCATGAAACTATAAGAATTCTGGAAGAAAATGTTGGGAAAACTCTTATAGATATCAGCCTAGGCAAATAATTTATGAAGAAGACCCCAAAGGCAATCACGGCAATAACAAAAATAAATAAATGGTACCTGATCAAATTAAAAAGCTTCTGCACAGCCAAGGAAACAAGCAATAGAGTGAACAGACAGCCTTCAGAATGGGAGAAAATATTTGCATGCTATATATCCAATAAAGGGCTAATAACAAGAATCTATAAACAATTCAAGCAAAACAATAAGAAAAAATCAAACAACCCCATTAAAAAGTGGGCAAAAGACACAAACAGAAGCTTTTCAAAAGAAGAAAGACTAACGGCCAATAAACATATGAAAAAATGCTCAACATCTCTTATCATCAGGGAAATGCAGATCAAAACCACAATGAGGCATCACTTAACTCCAGTGAGAATGGCTTTTATCAAAAAGTTCCAAAACGACAGATGTTGGCATGGATGCAGAGAGAAAGGAACACTTGTACACTGTTGGTGGGACTGCAAAGTATTAGTACAACCTCTGTGGAAAGCAGTATGGAGATACCTTCAAGAACTAAAAGTAGACCTACCATTTGATCCAGCAATCCCACTATTAGGCATTTACTCAAAGGAAAAAAAGTCATTTTAAGAAAAAGGCTCTTGCTCTTGAATGTTTATAGCAGCACAATTCACAATTTCAAAGATGTGGAATCAACCCAAGTGCCCATTAATTCATGAGTAGATCAATAAAATGTGGTATATGTATACCATGGAGTACTACTCAGCCATAAAAAATGAGGACCTAACACCTTTTGTAACAACTTGGATGGAACTGGACATTCTTCTAAGTGAAGTGTTGTGAGAATTGAAAAACAAACACAGCATGTATTCACTATTAATCTGGAACTAATCCATCAACACTTATATGCACATATAGTAGTAAAGCTCAACGGACATCAAGCAGGTGGGAGGGGGAAGGAGAGGATGGGTAAATTCACACCTAACGGGTACAATGCACACTATCTGGATGACAGGCAGACTTGTGACATTGACTCAAACTGTACAAAAACAATACAAGTAACCAAAACGTTTGTATCCCCATAATATTCTGAAATAAAAAAAAATAGAATGAAATTTTTAAAAAGGATGTTTACCGTGGCATTTTTCATAGTAGCCAAAAACTAGAAACAACTCAAGTTACCATCAAAAGCAGAACAGATAAACCTCTTGTAGTACATTCCTACAGTGGATACAGTATAATAATAAAAATGGATGAACTACAGCCTACACATCAACAAGGATGAATTTCAAAAACATAATGTTAAGCTAACGAAGCAACTTACAAACTAATGCATATCATGTAACTTAAAGTTTAAGTTAAACCACATTGTTTAGACATGTATGCACAGGTGGTAAAATTATAAGTAGCAAGAAAAATTGTAAAACAGACCGAAAGAGTGGTCACTTCAGGGATTGCGGGGAGAGGGATGTGGTGAGACAGGCAATGGGGACCTTCTGGGGTTCCAGCAGGCAATGATCTTGACCTGTGTGGTGATTATGAGATGCTCGTCTTATACATGTATGTATGTTCTATGCACTCTAATTAAATATATTTCATTTTTAAAGGTGAAAAAAAAGAAGTAAGTGAAACAGAATGAATGGAATTCAATTCAATTCAATTCAGCTCAGGGTTTCCAGGAGAAAGATTCCTGTGGGAAGTGGTGTGTATCACAAAGAAGCAGCAACTCCGTTGAGGCTGGGGATGGAAGAAACTCTAGTGTAAAAGGTGTTGAATGTGTAGCAGGGTCTCTTAAACTGTGGTCCATGTCTGGTTTTTAGTGGTATTGATTTGTGAAAGTTGTATACGATGTTTAGTGCAGGTGCCCCGACAGAGGGTCCTCAGCATTATGAGATTTTTCAAAGAGATTCATTCTTCAAAAAAAAGGTTAAAAGTCCCTGATGTGCCTCCACAGGACACAAGAGAAGCAGAGAGTAGAAAGGCCCCTGGAGAGGGAGGGAGGAGACAGACTAAGGGGAATACAAAACCAGAGTGGAGCGGGAAGCAGAGCAGTTTGTGCCGAGTGTTGGCTGTACATCACAGGATCGGAGGCAGGAGGGAAGGGAGGGTAGCACAGGAAGATTTCGCAGTGGAACAAAAACCCTCACACCACTAAATTCTATGACCACAGAACGAGCATTCGCATGAGTCTTCACCGTGTGCTTTGGAAGACACCGCTGTGTCGTGTCCGGTGACCATCGCTCAGTATTTCCGTGGGTCGCAGTCCTCAATCAAGAAAGAGGCACCACCCACAACCCTCACTATTATCTCAAATGTCTTCTTATCTTGACATATAGAAGGTGAAGAAAGGTTTAAAATATTTATAAAATGTCAGTAGCAATATCTGAAGCACACAAATGAGGACATGGAAATTATTTCCAGCCCTTTCATCTTTGCGCCAAATTTATTTTTTAAACATTCAAATATATAAAACTTGGAAGTCAGTTAACGTCTCAGAGTCATGAGATCTGTACGACTGCGCAGGCCCTGTGTATAAACATGTGTCCAACAAATCACAGAGCCCAATTTTCCAACCCTTCCATCCAAGAAAAGGAGAGGCTTGCTGTAGCTTGCAGCCTGCGGCTCTTTCGGGGGCGCTGGGCTTCGGAGGGAGAGGCTTGGCCAAGGTGTCTCCCAAAGCTACGCCCAAGAGTTTGGCTCTTTCTTGTCTATTAGAAGGGTGTATCCATCAGGATCTAATCAGGAAACAAAACCACTTGAACACTTACAATGAAGGGGCTTTCATGCGGGAAATTGGTTTCCCAGGTGACAGATGGGCTGAGAAGCCACATGGGAGATAGTGATGCAGCCCCAAGACTAGCAAAAGCGAGAAGTTCCCACTGCCCCCAGCTGGAGGGACGTGGGGAGGGGGCAGAGTTCCAGGAGCCCAGAGTCTAGGGCTGCCCACAGTAGGGAAAATCATGATGGGCCTGTTTGGTGGCAGCTGGAGCCACAGAGGCTATGCAGGGGCTGTTGGAGAAGCCTCCAGACACAGAGGGAAGGAGAGAACTACCCCAGCCTCTCCCTTCTACCTCTACTCTCAAGCTCTCGCTGAAAGACCCTGGCCTGCCGCCATCGGATCCTGGAAAACACAGGCAAAGAACAGAGAAACAGGCCTGAGGGTAGACAGAGGGCCTTGGCCACACACAGCCCTGTGGGGCCCGCGTGTAATGAATGTAAGTTCAGACAACTGTCCCTTTGTCAGGTCCTGGGTACCGTGCCTTCCCATTTGGGTGGGGACAATTAGAAAATATGCTTCCTCTAGCCATTCCTCTCCAAAACCACCTGCCCTTGCCTAGTTGTAGAGATGCTTGTTGGTCCTCAGGAGGCTCACTTGAGAAAACGTGGCTGCTGGGAAGACAAATCCTTCCCCTCCTGGGCCCTTCGTTTCCCATCAATGTTTTCCCTGAAAAAAGACTCTGCATCTTGCTTCTCTCTTTACTTCCCCTGTCAGTCCTGTCTCCAATGTCCCTGGAGGGGCCAGTAGATAGCAGACACTCAGGAAGTATTTCAGTGACTTTTTCTTTGGACGTTGGCCACCAAAAGAGCGGCTATTAGAAAGTATAAGGAGGGACTCATCCAATGTCTGCACAAAGCAGGCTGCAAAACTCCCTGTAGGGTGCGGAGTTCCTGCAGGGGCTGGGCTGGGGCCCCGCGGGTGCCAGCTGAGCTGCTCTGGGGCGAGGCCTTCGTTATCCCACAGAAGAAATGTCTTGTCCCTCAGCCTCTCATTTTTAGGATGTGAAGTGTTCTTCTCTTCTCCTGGTCCCAGATTCTCCATGAAGATCTACTTGTAAAAGATCTGCCTTACCTAATTATAAAAGAAGACCATGTAATGAAAGAATTGTGTAAACCCGCAGACAAATCGGAGGTGTTGTTTCTATGATCACTTATATTGTTATATGGGCTGAACACAGGGGAACGGAATTTCTGTTCTTTCCACGGTGCTGAGAGTAAGGGAAGGGGACTGAGCAAACAGGAGGTCCAGCTGCACCAGCAGAAAAGCAGATACGTGAAGGAGGGAATTTGAGGAAAGATGAAGCTCAGGGGGAAAATGGGAGGGGGAGGAAATAACAGCTGAGAAATGTGATCTCTCCACGTCCAGGCATCTCTCCCAACCCCTCTTCTTTGCAAGAATATTTAAGTCACATTAAAAGCAACCCTTCCCCACCCCCACCCATGATGTGTATCTCTCAGCCTCTCACCCACTCTGACCACAGCCAGGCTAACACCTGCAGGTTTGCTCCAACCAGAGCTCACCTGAGTCTTGAGAGGGTCTGTGGTCCCTTGCATCTCTCCTTCTGTATTTACCCATTTTTAACTTTATGTCATAGTTCCAGCATTGAGGAATGAGGAGCCCAAGGAAACAGCTGCAGGATATGTGAGGTGCATAAAATCCGAGGAGCAGAGCGCCTGGGTTGAAGGGGCTCCACCCCGCCCGACCTCCCCACGCCAGGCCCCAGCTTCCGCCTGCTTCCTACTGCAGCTCCAGCCCCTTGTCTCCGGTCAGATGATTTGCTGGCATTCATTTGAAGTGTCCTACGATGCATTTAGAGATTCCAAGCTGGCCTAGCTAGAACTACTGGAGGCAACCCAGGACCTCCTCGTGGAAGCAAATTAGTCAGCTCTAAGAAGGTGAGAAAGACACCTTTGGAGAGATTATAAATGAGAGGGGGGTGTACAAGCAGTTTCCAAAACAGCCAGAGAGTCCATCTATGTAAAATGTATTAATAAAACCTTTTGCTCCTAACTCCGGACACGTGAGAAGGAATTCAGATTAAGAGAAAGATGACTTTCCAATTAAAAGGGGCTGTTTAAAAAGAAAAAAAGAGGAAAGATCACTATAAAATCAAATTGTTTAAAAAGATCAAATTGATCATAGGTGAGGGAATCCAAATTGGGCCTTGTTGTGGGTTGAACTGTGTTCCCCTCCCAAAGATATATTTAAGTCTTAACCCCCAGGACCTCAGAACATGACCTTGTTTGGAAATAGGGTCTTTACAGAGGTAATTAAGTTAAAATAAAGTTCTTTGGGTCAGTTTTAATCCAATATGACTGTGTCCTCATAAAAGGGAGAAATCTATGGAATGAGAATTTAAGAGATTTTTAGGTTCTTGTCTTACTTGACTGCCAGTAAGCTACGCAATTCCGCACACGTCATTTGAGCTTTTCTGTGAACTCTTTTCCCCACCATCCATCAAGCTTGGGATGACAATACTGCCTGTTCTACTTTCCTCATACACAGGATTTAATGGGATGGAAATGATTGACAGCACTTTGGAGAGCACAGCAGGCATGTGGGGACTGGCGAGTTAGGGTGCTGGGGCGGAGGGTGTTGGCAACAGCAAGAGGACAGTGCTCCTATTGCTCCATGTCAAAGAGGGTCGTGAGGCTGCATCTTTCAACAGGCCTGCCCTACTCCTGCCCTCTGGATGCAAGAAAGTTATCCCGAGTAGCATGTTTTTATGAGAACGGTGGAGAGCCATGTTGATGTGCTGTACAAATTCCTAACGTGAAGTTCTAAGAAGGTACATAGTTCCCTTTGGGAAATGAATGTGGGGTAGAATTAAGATAAAAAGGCACCACCCTGCATTGCCCTGTACTAGACACAGCAAGTCTAAACAAGGTGAACTGTGTGACCCTTGCAAACTACAGTGTAAGAAAAATGGGGTAAGTGACACAATAAAGGAGCAGATTAAATGTTGAAGGAAATTAAAAGAGGAAGACACAGCCTGGAGTGAAGAAAGCAGCATTTCAGCTACATTGTGAAGGTTGGGTAGGATTTATACATAGAGGGATGAAGGGAGAAGTGTTTCTGCTGCAGGAGGGAGCATGATCAGTGACAAGGGATTCCTGAGCATGAGTGGCAAACTAGGAGAGGTCGGTCTCCCAGCAGCACAGGATGCTGAAGCTAGACAGGAAGGTTGGGTCTAGTCATACAGGACTTTAAACACTGGGCTGCAAAGATGCTGACCATCCAGGGAAAGGTGTCTGAGGACAGTGATGTCAGGATCAAAGACTTGTCTCAGGAAGATTAATCTGATAATGATGTGTAGGGTGAATGATGGCGTGAAGGTGCAAGAGTTAATACCAGTGTCAATAAGACTGTTTGGGAGATGACAGTATGATGACAATGAGGATGACTGCAGTGACAATGGTAAACAGAAGAAAGAGGAAAAAAGAAATTCCATATTTCAGGGTCTTTTACTTTTCAAAATTTATCTTCACAACATTTGGAATAGGTACTCTCAAGTCCGTGATTTGGATGGAAAAAAACAAGTAACTATATCACTACAAGAGGGTTAAAGTCTTCCAAAGATCACACAAACACTTGATGGTAGGGTAGAAAAAGAAATTATAAACTGGGTTCCACTGACTATAACTTAACCCTGATGTCTAATTTGTCATCTCCCTTTCCAAAATCAAGGCAAAGCATGTCGAAGAAGCTACAGTTTTATGTTGTTTATCCAAAAGAAAGTATATTTGTATACCTAGCTTTGCCCATACACATTATCAAAACCATAAGGCCAAACCTCTCCAGAACAATTTTTGTAGTTCAAATCCCCTTCTCCTGCACTGATGTGGGGAGGTTTGCACGATAGCAATTGGTTCTACTCAAGTGCACAGCCACCACCATGCAACCTCCTGTAGGGAGTCTGGCTTTGATTATTTGGGGACAAAAATAATCTCAGCTTGAAGAGAGATCCCAATCACAACTTTCTAAGTAATAGACACCAAAATACCCAATACTCTAAATAGATGGACCCAACTCCTTCTCCTTCTGCAAGAGGCAATCGACGAACGTCACAGGGGGCGGTGGTGCCAAGGACGCATTATGCTTCCCAGATGCACAGACTGACACACTAAGCAAACTATTTATGAAATTTCTCCAGAAGAGTCAAGGAAAACAACAGCCTCTGCTCCCTCCCCACCACCATCACCACCAAAGTTAATTGGTGTGGGTTGGTGCAAAGGAATCTGCCATCTGTTACTATCTGTGATTTCTCTCCCCAACACTCCAAGTTTCCCTTTATTCTAAAATACCTTAAAGAGGTGACTACATTATTGTTGCCAAATAGAATGTAAGATTTCCTCTGACTCCCCATAGCCACAAAGAGCTGTTATTTTGTACAGGACTTCAGAGGACTAAGTATGGGGTCACATCTCCCTCAGCTTCCCAACACACACGCACACACACACACACACACACGCACGCACACACACACACATGCACACATGTGTGTGTGCGCATAATACACCAGTAATAGAGATTCAATAACTCATAGGTGTTGTGGTCTTATGAGAAAGAGAATACTCAATCAAAGAGTGTTTTAAAAGAGATTTATTGGTGACATAAATAATTAGGCACTATCTCCCCCAGGATTACTCTTTGTAATCTCTTTTTCTTCTCCATGGCTACACTTGAATAAGAGGGTGGGCATGAAGGTATGGTTTGGTATGATTTGCCCTTGGAAATTATCCTCTAAGGTGTGGCTCACTCAAGTTCTCTTTCAAAGAGGGCATAGGTTATCCAAGGTTCATCCAACCCCCATCCACCACTGGGAAAACAAGAACCAAGTCACCACTGGGAAACCAGACTACTAGGTGAATTCAGGACAGGAGAAGTATCCAGTATCAAGCAAGCAGATTCCCCCCATGGAGCTAGTACTACTACTACCGCTGCCTTCTTTCCATCACCTACATTTAACTCAAGTGAAGGGAGGAGCTTTGAGCATTCTGTTTGGCTGGTTGCTTAGTTTCTATAGAAACTTTCCTGCCAAAAGCTTAAAGTCAGTACAAAAAAAAAAAAAAACTCCGTACAAATAAGAAACATTTCTTAACATGACAACAGTAAAAATGACTATAAGGAGTAGAAAGAAAAGAAATTTATCATCTCATCTAGGGCTATCTTGTCCAATACTTAATCACTCCCACTGTCCCAGTATCATTACAAAACTTAGGGTTTATATGGAAAGTGTGAATTTTCTCTGAACTAGTGAAAAAATTAACTTTCGGACAAAGCTCAGATTGATTTGGGAAATGCTGTACTTCTATATTTGCCCTGTCCCACGTTGGAGAATCACAATGCATAGGATAAACACAAACATTTCTCTGAGAAGTGGCCCAGCATTATTTGTTTATTACTTGGTTGTTTAACTTTGTATTCTAATTCAAAATCCCATCCTTTTCCCAGCACCTCACATTTCACACCTTTGCCATTTGACATTTTAATCATGTCAGAAAGCAGTGTCTCTAGAACACTTTGGTTACAATGCTTTAGTAATTTTAAATTAATTATCTAAATTAATCACTCTTTAGGGAACTGCAATGCTCATCTACATTATACATAAAACAAAAGGCTCCTTTTAAGACCAGAATGATAAGGAATGCCTATACTTTGTTCTGAATTGCCCCCAGAAAAGTTATCTTTAACTTCTAAACTAGTCAACTAATGATTACAGTCTTATACAAAGAGAACCCATTTTTATGAATAGAGACATATAAAGAATGTAGAATCCAACATATTCCCACAAAGGAACCCAAACTGAAAATTAAACTAAACAGGACATGACAGAGTCCAAGGCCAAGTTTCAGAAACAGATTCTTTCTGCACACAGTTCTACATAAATCAGTGTGGCAACACTTCTCCATCAACCTGTTATTTTCCACTTAATGGAGGGTTTGAGAAAGCAGCAACTTTCCTTCATTAATAGAAGTTGTAAGAGCTGCATTGATAATATAAATTTTTTAAGCTAGACAGAAATTTGAGAAATATAAATAAGTCTTCTACTGGCATGGAGGATTGAAAAGACTCAAAGACTTTATCCCTTAAAGACCAAAGGTGAGAGAATTTTGTAGCAGGAGTATTTTTTAAATTATTTTTGTGCCCCCCAAATGATAACTAATACACTGTATAAAGAAAAGGAATACATGTCCCCTTATCTTTCATATGTAACCTCCACAGTCTTCTTTGAGCACAAGGAATGGGGGTTAATGGCAGTAAGCTGCAGTTCCAGTAGCTTAAGATATCCACAGAGTAAAGTTTTATAACTCAAGGATGAAGACTTCTAGAAAAATTTTGCTTCTAGCTATGAAAAACTAGCTTTCTTCTCCCACTGAGAACAACTAGAATGAGTAGGTTTTATAAAAAAGGAAATATTAATCTTATTTAAAGGAATCAGAAAGATAACAAGGTAGCCAGGAGATAAGCCAATATCACGGATTAAGAAGGGACTCACGGTATTTGCTACTTTATAAGCATCATTGGGCTGAAATGCTAAGAGGCTAATTGGCTAGAAAAAAAGGGCTAACGTCCTATATAATTTTTCATACACAATGTCCAAGAACTAGTCAGAATATATTAGGCAAACAAGGACATAGGACTAAAAGAGTATAAACCAAGAGGGGAAAAAAGATAATAGAAATGGACTCATAAATGATACAGATATTAGAGTTATTCACTACGGTTTCTAAAATAACTAACATCAATGTGTTTAGTAAAATATATGAAAAGTGGAGAATTTTAGTAAAAAACTGAAATCTGTAAGAAAGAACCAAATGTAAAATCCAGAACTGAAAAGTCAATATATGAAGTTAACAACTCAATAAGTAGGTCTAACAGCAAGTTAATCACAGATGAAGAAAGAACACAGCTGTGCTCTCACTCAGATGCAGCAAGAAAAGATATTGGAAAGTACAGAAAATAGTATGAGAGATTTATGGATCATGGTAAAGAGTGTAATATGTGTATAATTGAAATCCCAGAAAAACGAAAAAAAAATGAGGATGAAGTTTTATTTAGAAAGTTAATACAGGAAAATTTTTCAAAATTAAAGAAATATATTAAGCCATAGATTAAAAAACACTGTCATATTCAAATAGAATTAAAACAAAGACTATCATACTTTAGCTTATTATGGAAGAACTGCTGAAAACCCACAACAGACGGAGAAAATAGCCTTTCTTTCAAAGGATCGATAATGAGACTTTCAGATGACGTCTAAATAAAAAGATAGAAGTCAGAAGACAATGGAACATTCTTTAAAATGCTGAAAGAAAATAATTGCCAACCCAATTACCTAAAATATACCTAAAAGAATATTTTAAAATATTACTTAAAAAAAACAAAAGTGAGATGAAGGATATTAAAATAATCAACTACCAACAAAATTGTTTTAATAGGAATACTAAAGAAAGTTCTCCAGGCAAAAAAAAAAAGAGGAGAGATTATCTCAGATGAAAGCCCAGAAATGCAAGAGGAATTGAGGGCCAATGGAGAGTATATATGCAGTAAATCTAAATGAATATTTGATGTACAATATAATAATAATAATTCCTTGTGGAGTTTAAATATGTATACATTGAAACACATGGAAATCATACAAAAGGTGAGGGGAATGTCATGAGGAAAGCATCAAAAGTACCAATTTATGTACTTATACATCAAGGAAGCATGCTTTGTCTCTAAGAGTAACCACTAAAGGAAGAGTAAAAGAATACAAAATTAACAACAAAGGAGAAAACATGGACTAATAAAAAATGCTGATTCATCATAAAAACAAAAATTTTTTTAAATAGATGCATCTACAATCAAAATGGGAGATTTAAATATATTTATTTTAGTAACTGATAAAACAAGCAGACAAAAAGTTAGGTAAACTATAGAAAATTTGAATAAACTTGACCTCATTGACAAATGTACAAACACTGAACTCAACAATTCCAGAATACTTATTTTTTCTCAAGTTCACACAGAGCATTATAAAATTAACCCATGTACTATATGCTAGCCCATAATGTAAATTTCAATAAATTCAAAAATCCGAAGCCATGCAGAGTTCAGTGGAATACTCATATTCTCTGAGCTCAGTGGAATTACATTGGAAATCAACATAAAACATAATAAAATATCCTCCAATGCTTGAACTTAAACAATAATCTTCTAAATAACCAATAAGTGAAAGAAGAAATAAAAATAGAAATTAGAAAATTTTTAATTTTTTTTAATTGAATGATTATGAAAATACGGCATATCGAAACTTTACGCTACCACTAAAGTGGTACTTGGAGAAAAACTGTAGCCTTAAATGCATGTATTAGAAAAAGGCTGAAAACCGGTGATTTAAATATCCATCTCAAGATCACAGGGATAAAAAATTAATTAAACTCAAGAAAGTAGAAAGAAGAAAATTATGACTAGAAGATAAAAATTGATGAAATAGAAAACAAACATAAATAGAAACAACAGTCAAAAGTTGTTCCTTTGAAAAGATTAAAACAACTGATTATAAAAAAGTAATGCAATTGGTCAAGAGGGAAGAAGATACAAATTTCCAATGTTGGATCTGAAAAGGGGAATATCATCAGAAATCCTACAGATAATCAAGAAACAGGAAGAAAATAGTTTTGAGCAACTTTATGCAAATATATTTGAAATTTCAGATGACATGACACATTCCTAGAAAATACAATTTATAAAACTGGCATAAGAAGAAATAGAAAATCTAAATAATCCTATATCCAAAGAAAATTAAATGCATAATTTAAAACCTTTCCCCAAAGAAAACTCCAATCTCAGGGGGCTTTGTTACTAAGATCCACTGAATATTTAAGGAAGAAATAGCACAATTTTAAATAAAACTTCTATGGACTAGGAAAAAATGGAAACACTTCTCAACTGATTTTATGACACTAGTATGAGATTATTACCAAAACTTGGCAAGGATATTAAAAGTAAGGAAATTATAGGCCAGAATCTCTCATGAGCAAAGTTGTAAAAGTTCTAAATCAAAGGCTAGCAAGTCAAATTTAGCAATACAAAAATAACACATCACAGCAAAGTGGGGTTTATCCCAGCAATGCAGAGTTAGCTTAACATTTCAAAATCAGTTAATGGAATTTACAGAAATCATATGATCATCTGAAAAGATGCAGAAAAAGAATTTGATAAGCCTCAGTATCCAATCATAATAAAATGTAGTCAACTAGGAACAGAAGGTAATTGCATTAGTCTGCTAAAACGTATCTATAAAAGAATCCACATCAACCATAATACTTAATAGTAAAATACTGAGAGCTTTTCCCCTCATATCAGGAAGAAAACAATGATGTCATCTCTCACCATTTCTATTTAACATCATTGTAAAGATCCTAGCTAGTACAACAAAACAAGCAAAAATTTTAAAGATTGAAAAGGAAGAAAAATTGTCATTATCACAGATGGCAGGATTATATGTATAGGAAATCCAAAAGAATCTATAGATATTTTATTAGAATCACCAAGGGAATTTAGCAAAGTCACTGGATACAAATTCAATATATAAAAATGTATTTCTACTCATTAGCAACAAAAACAAGAAAATGAAATACTGAAAATGGAAATGCAACAGCACCAAAAATATATCAAATCCCTGAAAATAAACCAAATAGAAGATATAAAAAAATATACCCAGATAATTATACATTATTAAATTTTAAAAGATCTAAATATTAAAATAGTAATTAGAGTAATATACCATGTTCATGGATTAAAAAGCTCAATATTATATATTGCATATGTATATTCTCCCAATCTGAGTTATAGCATCAATATAGTCCTACTCAATAACCCAAGAGTTTTCGTGCATATGTGGAAATTGATGAGGCTTTCATAATGTCAAAAGTCAAGACAATCTTGAAGAACAAATTTACACTGCCAGATGTCAACATGTGTTATAAAGCTACGATAATTAAAACAGTGTAGTATTGATGAAAGGATAGACAATAGACAATGGGATTAAAGAATTACACACATACATACACATACACACACACACACACACACACGCACACAGAGACAACAAAAGTGTCACTTTTGAGCATTTTAGAAAGACTGATGCTTTCATTAAACAATGTTGGGTCAATTGGATATCAATATGGGAAAAAAGGAATCATTAACCCCTACCTCACATCGTGCATAACAATATATTCAAGATGGATAATAGATCTAAATACGATTAATAAAATAATAAAGCTTTTAGATTTCTTAAACCAGATGCAAAAACCATAGACTCCAAGGAAAATAATGATAAATTGTATTACATTAAAATTAAAAAACTGTGGTCATTATTAGACATCATCAGAAAGTACAAAGGCACTCACAGTGGGATAAGATATTTATATACCTATATCCCATAAAATATTTGTATCTAGAATATATATTTTAAAAATCTTTCATACCAATAAGAAAAACATTAACAGCTCCCCACATGGGCGAGAGATTTGAACAGGTCCCTTACAAAGCAGGGTATTTGAATGGCCAATAAACATATGGAAAAGTCCTCAATTTCTCACAAATCATCGGGGAAAATCAAGTTATAACACAATGAGGAATTACAATACACCTGTCAGAGTAGGAAAATTTTAAAAGACTGACACTGTGGAGTGAATGGAACTCCCATATACTGCTGGTGGGAGAGCAAATTCATGCAATCACTTTGGAAACTATCATGAATTATCTTCTAAAGTTGAGTACATGCAAATCCTCCCACCCAGCAATTCTACTCCTAGGATACATGTACTTACGTGCAAAAAATACATATGAAAGGGTGTATAGCATCATCATTAGTAACAGTCAAAACTCTGGGAAAATGTCTATCGACAGTAAAACAGATAAATAAATGATGAACTGTGGTATATTCACACAGTTAGCATTGAAAATGAATGAAATACAGCCATGTATACCAGAATGGATGACTCTCACAACAACATACACTGTGTAAGTGATCAAATCAGGTAAAAGCAGCAGATGCTAAATAGACACAGTATGATTCATTTAGATAAAATTCAAAAACAAGCAAAACTAACCAATGGTAATAGAAGTCAGGATAACAGGTCGGTTACCCGTGGGGAGGAAATGGTAGCGGTGACCAAAAATGAAACCACGCGAGGAGAGCAGAGCAGAGAGATGGAGGGAAACTGGCTCCTGTTGATATTGCGGGGGCCCTGCGCTCAAGCTCCACCCCTGAACTTCTCAGGCACCTGAATCTTCAGTTTCGGATGGGTTTCTGTCATTTGCACCAGAGTCTTGACCAATACATCTGCCTGGAAGCCACCTCCTATCAGAAATTGAAACCTAAGAGATCATTTCCCTCCAATTATAAAGGCAAGAACAGAGTGAACTACAGAACACTAGTGCAGGGGGGTTTAACAATCCAGCTGTGTCAAGGCTCCACACTTCTCCAGGCCTTAGTGTCCTTATCTGTGCAGGCAGGGCTTGGGCTACGTCAGTGTCTAACTTGTTAGTGTGCTGGGCTCCGTGTGCTTGTATGAGTTCGTTTTTCCTCCCTCAGTATCTTTAGAATTGCTCCATCACCTCTCCCTGCCTTTCCCTCAGGAAGAATCTATCGTTTCTGCCAATCATGTTCAGCTTTTACAGAACAGTTATTTTTTAGACATTGAAAAGTTCAGCTCACTCTAATATCAAAACTTTTATCACACAGCTACATCGTCTCCTTTTCTGTAACAGGTTGAATTGTGCATCCCAAAAAGAGATGTGTTGAAGTTGTAACCCTCAGTACCTCGGAATGTGACATTACTTGAAAACGGGGTTGTGATAGATGGAGTTTGTTAAGGTGACGTCACGCTGGGGCAAGGTGGGCTTTCAGTCCCCTGTGACTGGTGTCCTTATAGGAAGACCGTGTGGAGACACAGGGAGAGAACCTCATGTGATGACAGAGGCAGAGACCGTACGGGGGGACACATCCACAAGCCAAGGAGCACCAAGAATTGCTGGTGACACCAGAAATTAAGAGAAAGTCACAGAACAGATTCTTCCCTGGAGCCCTAGAGAGTATGGCTCTGTGGCACCCTCGCCTCCAGAACTGCAAGAGAATATTTTCCTTTTGTTTTGAGCCCCCCGGTTTTCGGTGCTTATTCCAGCAGCCCTGGGGCATGACCACGCCTCCCCACTGCTCGAGTCTGTTCTCCAGTTCCTCGGACCAACAGTAGGCAGGAAGAATGAAGTTTAGAAAAGAGAGGGATAATCTTGGATTCCCAAGCTTTCTCCAGTGAGAAGTTTTTCTGCAGCACACTGTGTTGGTGGCTAATTTATTCCTGCTCTTCTGCTCAACCAATCAGGCCCTTTTCGCCCCACCTGAAATTGCAGCCCAAAGAGACCAGGCGTTCCGGGTGACCCGGACCGGATCGCAGAGGACCGATGCACCTTCGCGGGTGTGGGGGAGAGTGGGCAGGCAGCTCCTTATTCCCCAGGTTCGTCTGTAGCTACGGAAGCTATGAGAAGCTCAGTTCCAAAGCGTGGACGGGGCCAGGAGGGCCATAAACAGAGACCAAAGAGGGCAATCGTACTGCCTGCAGGGCACGAGGTGAAGAACCCAAAAGCCCCTGTGCACCCTCTACCCTCTCGTCTATAAGCCACACCTCTGTGTTAAAAAAGTCAAAGGCCCTGAGTACAAGAGAAAAATATCTTATTAAATGACCAAAATGAGGGACTGGTCAGGGTTTTTTTTTTTAATTTTTAATCTTTTTAAGTTTTATTTTGGTTTTAATTGACGCATAACTGCTGTGTATATGCATGGGGTACAGTGTGATATTATACACGTGCACACTGCATAATGATCAAATCGGGGTCATTAGCACATCCGTGACCTCAAACACTTGTCGTTTCTCTGTGGTGAGAACATTCAAACTCCTCTCTTCCAGCTACCTGGAAATACACAATACATTGTGGTTAACCGTAGTCACCCCAGACCTGGTGGCGGGGCAGGGAGGACGACCGAAGGGGAAGGGGAGAGGGCAAGTGGGCAGGGGAACCTTTGGTGGTGTCAGGAAAGATTTTGTGAAAGGAATTTAGAGAATCAAAATCCTGGCAGGGATCTCACAGCAGATTAAGTCGGAGAACTTCACTTTTAGGTGCAGGAGAGGAATAGCAGAGGACTATTTTCCTGGAATTTGCCAGACATGCTCAGGGTGGGAGCAGGTTCAACTCAAAACTCACTTCTTGAGCTCCTAGTAAGCCCCGGATGCTATGCTGAGGTTTAGATACTAAAGGATGAGCAGATACAGCCCCTGCCCTGGAGATGACCCTTCCCATCTTGTAGAGGAACATGAGTCATGTTTCTAACTCAGGATATGAGGCAGAGAGAGCGAAGCACCACTCCAGGGAGGTACAAACAATTGCTAATGCTTCTGCTGAGTGTTCGCCATGTGCCACGCGTGAGTCTAAGCAGTTTATGTCTATTCATTCCTTTCATACTCATCACAACACTCTCAGGCCATTAATGATCCTCATTTTACAATCAAGACCAGAGAGGTTAAGTTACCTGCCCAAGTAGCACAGCCACCAGGCAGCTTAGCAGGGTTTAGAACGTCTTTTGTCTCAGAGGGTGGTATCACATTCTTCAAGCTTCAGTGCCCACACGCCTAAACACTACGTTAGCTCTTGCAGGATATTGCTTTTGGTTGGCTGGATCGGGGAGAGTCAGGATGGTGCTAAGGGCAGAGAACGTTTTTTGAGAAGTGCTTTGAGGCATGTCTAGGCAACACAGGCCCTGGGGAAACCATGGACCTGAGAGGGCCTCCCTCTCTATGGCTGGAATCCTAAGTAATCACATGGCATTTGGACACAGGGTCTGCCTCGGAGGAAACCAACAGGTAATAGTCAATTGCCAAAGCCCTTCCTACCTGCAAGACCATGAATCTGTGAGGCCCGGGTGCCAAAGCCGGTAAGCCCTAAGGAGCCTATGGTCCTGCTTCCAAGACAAAGAAAGCGAGGGGTTAACAGGCACACTGTGGACTCTGAGCTGGTGGAAGCCACTGTATCAATAAATTCGGAGAACAGATCACCAAAGCTGGCGACCTGGTTTCAAATAATACGGTTCATATTAGAAAACTGTCAGCTTCTGGTACAACTGACCTATTTTTCAAATACTAATCTTTACAGGTAAGCACTATGTTGGAAAACTTGAACCTTAGGGGAATTTGTTGTCTATGTGACAGAAACACATTGTCACCTGATTTTTAAGAACTTGTTCAATTTTGGCGCAAAGTCCATCAATTCGGGCATTCTGGAGATAAAAGACTAGAAGGGGAGAAACAGGAAAGCAGAGGATGTGATTCCCTTGCGGCGCCATTTAGTCTAAGAGCAGCTCTGGTTTGGGGAAGGGAGGAGAACTGTGAGTTCCTTATTTTTCCTGCTGGGTCGAGGGCCCAGTGCCACTGCAGGGTCTGCATTAGCGGCAGTTCTTTATTTAGTAAAACGAAAACTCCACCAACATTCTGGCACTCAGAGGCACGAGTTGGCTCCTCTGAACTGAGACCTCTGCTATTTAGGGACTCTACAAAACAGAAAAATGTGTATTACCAAATAACTATTTAGAGAAAATATTGAAAAAAGATCTAGAGAGAACTGTTTGTTTTAATATGGTCTGTTTACAATGCATTATTGCTGGACTGCAGAGTGTGCGCTAAGGGAACAAAAATGCATTTGCATTTTTTCGGGGTCAAAATAGCCATGTTCAGACAGCACACACCAATCTCTTTTGCAGTTATTTTTCTTCTCTTTCTTTTTCTGGCAGTTGATAGATTCTAGAAGTTCATCTAATTTGACCTTTGGCTAAACTGCCATTATTGCTATGAAAATATATTCTCCCATCAAACAAGGCCACTTTCTCATAAGGAGTCAGTTTCTGTAAGCCAATGGTTCTCAGGCGTTGACGTGCACCAGACGCACCTGGATGGTTTCAGAAACCACAGGATGGGTCCCATCCCTGGGTTTTCTGATTGTGCAGGTCTGGGGTAGGGCCCCAAAATTTTATTTCTTACAAGTTCCCAGGTGATGCTGATATCACTGATCCAGCGATCCCACTTGTAGATGCACTGCTTATGCACAGTGCAGGAAGTGTGTAGTCACGGATATTATGACATGATTCAGGAAGAAGAGTGGGAGGGCTACCTGAGAGTCCTGGGCTTTGGTGGATGCTGATGAATCAAACTAACCAGTATGTCCCTTGTCCAGACAACTGGGATTGGTGTTAAAATACGATGGGACCCTACTCAGTACAATCAGTCACGGTCCGGGCTTTGGCTTTGCTGTTTGTTGGGAGAGAAAGGTCTTTCTTTTCCTGCCAGACATGAAGCTTGAAGAATGTGATACCACCCTCTGAGACAACCATCGAATAAACCAATATGGCAAGGAAAACAAAACCAAGTTAGAGACTAAGAGAATCTGATTCTACCGACAACATTTGTACCTCTGCTTCCAACGGCATTTTTCAGGGTCAAAATAGCCATGTTCAGCAGCACACACCAATCTCTCTTGCAGTTATTTTTCTTCTTTTTCTTTTTCTGATTCTAGAAGTTCATCTAATTTGACCTTTCGCTAAGCTGCCATTATTGCTATGAAAATATATTCTCCCATCAAACAAGGCCACTTTCTCATAAGGAGTCAGTTTCTCTAAGCCAATGGCCTTCCCAATTACGTGAGCCAATCAATTACCTTAAAATTGTTTGGGTTGGGTTATCTGCCATTTGCAAGAAAAGAGTCCTGGATTATTCACTTATTTTCTGGACTTTTATAACACAGGGACCCACTACTCTATAGTTCTCTTATCATTTAATATTGCCATGGGAGGACCCTCAGTGCAATTACCTAAACTCCATATTTAATAATTCATCCTCACAAGTCGACCATCTATTTACCTTGTTTTTTTTCTCCAGTAATTAACCTAACTCAGGAACTTCTACCACACCACACTCATGCTATCCAACCCCAAACTTCACTTATCTGCTTGACCCCCGGATTACTCACACTCTGAAGCACAACACATGAAAGTATACGCCAAAAGCAGGAATAGTGAACATCTTCTTATTAAGCTAAAGCTGAAGGGTTCTGGCTACTCTGCTTCTCATTCTTGATTCAATCCATTTAGTCAAAAGCACTAATAAAGTCATCTTTTGAGTATTTCTGAGGTTCCTATAATTTCAGTGCTTTGTGATTGACCCAGAAACTCTTTTAGCCAAATTCTATTGCTAAGAACATCCTGGCACATCCTGGAGTTGGGATAAGTTTCTTGCCACATGAGTAGTTATCCACGAATGTGTGAGATATGAAGCACAGCATGTTGAATTTTGCAGAGACTTAATAAATGTGGAATTCAATTGATTTGCACTTAATCAGTAAATAGGCACGTCCTTAGTGCCCAGAAAATACATGGAATTCTAAACATATGGTGGTATAAAAAATAAACATTATATTAAGGAAAAATGCAATCTAATAAGAAAGATAAGACCAAAATAGTAATGAAGCAAATATAGACAATATGAATGAAAGTGCTACTATTATTTTTTTAATAAAGTGCCAGAGCACGCATGACCAAATCAATGCATTTTTCAAATAATCTACAGAGACTGCCATAGTTTACTTTGCAGCTGTTTTTTGGAGCTGTTTTCATAGCCAACGTATGACCATTCATATTTGTGACAAAGACAACTGGTGGCATTCCCATTTCATCCTTGTCATCAGAACCGCTGTTTGTTTGGCAAGGCAACATGCTGCAATCCAAGATATGATCATGATTGGTCCAAGCCGATCATGACAAGCCTGTCACCTGCTTTCTCAGTACTCTTGCCGAGGCAGTGGCAGTGTCACCCAGTTATGACCAGTGACACTGGAGCAATCGTTGGTTGCCCTGGTAATGGGGAGAACATTGACAATGCTCCTTTCCTTGCTGTTTCTTCCGTGCACACTGAAGTGATGCATGGAGGTAGACCAGTCACCTTCTGACCCGGGGCAGCAGTCATGAGTGAGGGACAAAAAGAATGACAGCAATGCCATCCCTCATATCATTGAGCAACTTAAACCCATGCCAGAAGCCTTGGACTTCTTAATTTGTTAGAAAAAATAATTCATTTTTTAGCCACCATAAGTGGATTTTTGTATTACTTAAAGCAGAACACAATGTTGTAAGTGATACAACATTACAGTCTCATGTTTATTGATCAGGCATACCCAGCAAACATATTCCCCAAGCTTTAATCCAAATTTCCTTAGATTGTTGCCAAAACTTAGAGCTTCCCTCAAAGTATACTGAGGACAGCAAAAGGAGTGTATTGTCAGCCCTGAATGCAATTTCAGTCAACTTTGAGATACGTCTTTAACAATGGCGGTTTTATAAGAGTGAGTGGCAGCACTGGATGGAACAACCCTCGTTTGGTTTAAAAACAAAAAAAAAGTCATTTATTTTGAGTCCCATCTTATGTATGTTAGAACGAAATCTAAATGCTAATTAAAGCCATAATCTAGAAAGATCTATGAATATAATAATTACTTAGCTTATTAGTTTTAGCTCAGTTGTCAAGAAAAATACTAGTTTAGTCACAGATATTGTAGAAAATATAAAATGAAGAAAATCAAATATTCTACTTCACACTCTCGTCACAGCTGTCACCAAGGAATAATTTCTCAAACAGTAAAATATATGAGAAAATTTAGAGTTCTGATGACAAAGCATATCCTTAGATAAATTCCAGAAGAGTTGAAGAGCCAGGTGTAAACCTGAAAAGAGCTAGAAAAAATATTGGTGAGTATTCATCGGATTTCAAGGTGGTGGAAAACTGAGCACAAAATTGTAAAAGAAGAAACTTGGAAAGAAATGGACAAATATGACTGCCTGAAAAATATATTTAAACTTCTATATGTCACAAATTACCAAAAAATAATAAGTAATAATAATAAACTAGGAAAAAGTTTGTAACAAGTATAATAGATGGGAAAAAACAGGACATTGTATGTAATCAATAGACAAAACTGAGCAAGACTATGAACATGAATTTTTGGTAAAAAGATATACAGGTTACCAAGAAGTATTTATTTAACCAATGCCAAATACTGGGATGTGGTAGTGAACTTGGAACTCATAGCTTATAGTGGTTATTAGCATATGAAAAATGTTAACTCTGACAATAAAAGAAGTTAAAAACTATGACAAAATTTTGTCATTCAGCCAACCACAAAGACTTTTGAAAATGTTACCACTCAGTGTTAAGGAGAAAGGAGTAAAATAGGTACTCTAATAATAAGGTACTATAATAATAGGTAGTTTCTAAATTGTTACAAATCTTTCAGAATGATGGTTAACCAAAATATATGAAAAGTCTTAAAATGCCTCACATCCTTTCATCTGGAAAATCCACTTCTAGGAATTTATGCTAACGGGAAAAAAAATAAAATATGGTCAAAAGGATTTATGTAAGAGTAGATCATCCCAAATTGGTTTATAATGGCAAAAAAAAAATGGAAACAACCCAAATGTCCAAAAATAGTGAATTATTTTTAAAAAATGATGTATTTACAAACCAAAATTTTAAAAACCATATTTTTGAAAAATACATAAAGACATGACAATGGATATAATGATATATTAAGTCAAAAAGTGATAAAAGTTACATAATTCTAATTATATATATTTAAACATGTATCTCTCTATATGTATTTTTAAGAAGACAGAGTGGGTCAATTTCCAGCTTTAAGACAGCAAATTAAAGCTATCTCTGCCCTCTTTCATCTCAGAATCACTATAAACAACAATGATAACAATTTTAATAATGCATGTTTCATCTCCAACAAGACTAGGAGACACTATTGTTGGGAGAAAATTGTTTGTTGGTCTCACATTTCTGCACGTATTGTAAGCAAAAGCACTGGCTGCCTTCAATCTGGACTATCTTTTCAAGCATGTTTGTATAGCAAACTGCCTTGGAAGTTAGAGATAACGTCTCCTCTGAAACCAAGGGCAGGTATGCATACTGCCCATCGTCAGAGGTCTTGGTTCTGTAAGCTCACGGTCCCTAGTTGTGATGCATGCATATCACCCACCTGGGACTCTCCATGTCACCTTCCTGGGACTCAAGGTGCTAAGGACTGTTGCAAACATAACGCACATGCTGCCTGCTATGCCTGGATCTCTGACCCGGCAATCGTGTGTCTTCTGCCAGCATCCATGAATCAGTGACAGACTAACTTGTCAACTTGTAAGGAGGGTAAAGTCTCAGACCTTTCACAGTTCTTGACAAATATATATAACTATGGACCATGAGATTTTAGCAAGGGCAGCCACATGCAGTGAAAATCACACAAGAATGTGGAAAAATATGGGGAAACAATGCCTATACTCAAGCAATGTTAAAAAAAAAAAAAAGCATAGCTCTTCAAGGGGAAGAACTAAAGGGCAAAACTAACAATCACTTGATTAGGACAGCCATTTGAGTTAAGGAAGCAGTCAGTGGAAGCTTTTCTGGACCCATTTGGCACCAAGGAATAGCAAAAGGAAGGAAGCTAAATGAAAAAAATAAAAACCACACATAGGCACACCAACTTTGTAGGAGGTATTCAATGGTTGAGATAAGGCGAAGGAAAGAGACTCAATGTTGTTAGCAACCCAACAACTGCTCATTTTGTAGAAGGAAGGCAAAATAATGATAAAACGCCTTGAATACATGAACACAGACACACACACATACACCTACCAAGCACACTTGAACAATCAGGGAGCTTCACCACAGAGAATTCCTGCTGGTATAGCCGATTTTCCTGGTTTGCACAACACCAATAACTACCACACAAACATGAATACCTGCTGAGAATATAATCAAAAGAAAACAATGAAAGATAAACTAGTTCAGGATCGATAACAAGTACTGTTTGTAAAAGAACTAGACTGGAAAGAAAAAAATTAGCAAAGAACACTCACTAGAAAAATGTTATCAATAAACAGATAAAAATCCCATTTGAGACATACCATATGCATGAACTCAATTTCACTATGAAACTACTAAAGAACCCAAAACAGACGGCACAAATTCAGGGAAATATGGTGAGACATCAGAAGAAGATAAAGAAAATACAATCAGGAAACAGAGGAAGATGAAACAAGACTCAGAAAAAAATGCAGATCACACTGAAAGCACTACCCTGGAGAAATTACAGTCAGAAACATGAAAGACAATGTTGAGAAAATTAAGCAAAATCAACAGGAAATGGACAAATTAAAATGGGTATCCTTGAAGATGAGTAGAGAATAATCAAAATAGAAAAAATATTAAAAGATATAATTCAAGAAAACATTCCAGAAAGAGAAGATGAGCTGATTTTACATATTGAAAAAACACACCATATCTCAGGGGGGTAAAGTAGTACTGGAATAGCCAATAGAAAATGTTAAGAAACCTATAAGGAGGAAAAATATGATGCTAGCTACAGACTTTTCCACAAAAACATTCCTTATTAGAAGACGGTAAACCAATGTCATAAAGTCCTCATAGAAGAAATGTTTAATCCATGAATTCTATAACCAGGTAAACCATCATGTGGACATAAATGCTACAGAAAACCATTTCTTGAACTGTTTCAGAAAATATAACTATCATTCAGGTTTTCTTGAGGAAACTACCAGAGGATAAATTTCAGCTAACCAAGAGACATAGAGACTATGAAAAAGAGAGAAACAGTGAACATTAAAGCCATTAAACTGAAGAACTAATACAAACAGATATGGACACTGTGGTTACAGAACAGGTTATAAATGTCGTAGTCTCTGACAATGTAGAAATTAAATAAGGAAGGAAATTGCAATGGGAGAGAGGAGAGACAGTTGGGGGTTTTGTAAACACGCTGATATTTCTCATCTTTTATAGCTGGGCAGAAAGACACCACTTACAGCTGATAAAAACAATTAAGGTATAAGAAGTGTATTTAACATTTTTAAAGTAACTATCAGAATAACTAAGAAAATATAACTAAGAAAAGTCATTTTCTTAGTTATTCAAGAAGTTCAAGAAATGGTTTTCTGTAGCATTTATGTCCACATGATGGTTTACCTGGTTATAGAATTCACTGATTAAACATTTCTTCTATGAGGACTTTATGACATTGGTTTACTGTCTTCTAATATGGAATGTTTTTGTGGAAAAGTCTGTAGCTAGCATCATATTTTTCCTCCTTATAGGTTTCTTAACATTCTTAACCAACCACAATGGGATGTTAGAGGAAATGAAAGAGGTACAGGAGGAAGTGAAAATACATGAATTGTCACTGTTATAAACATTTCACTGTATGAAAATACATGAATTGTCACTCCTACTTTAGGAAGGAGTCGAAAGCTCCTACCTAAAGAAACAATGGATTAAATGTAAAGTTACAGTTCTAAAAACAAGCACTAGAAAATAACAACCACAAATAAATAAATTCGAATTATCAGAAGAATCACATACACTCACATACAAACACATGCAAAACATTTTTAAAAGCAAGGAAATATTTTAAAAGAGAAGCAATTTCTGCCAATGATCACTCTCTCTCCTCTCTCCCTCTCTCCCTGCCTGCCTCCCTCTTCATTTTATACCTCCTTAGCTATTCGTCAATTAGAATATATCAGTTGTAACATAATGGGCTCCTGTCCTTTTACTTCACAACCATCGTGACCACTGTGAGACCTAGATCGGCAATCAATTTGAGATCTCAGTGCATGCCTGAATCATACCTTTCAGTTAATGCAAGAAATTGTTTTGGTTTTCTAATCCTTATGTTAGGTCTATGGAGAAAGCTGTGAAAGACCTCTTTATATAAGAAAATATTGTTCACTTGTAAAACGTTTCACTGTGCAAATTGTGACCCTTTTTCTATAAAACCAAAAGGGAAACATAGAAATTAAATTAAGGAAAATGAATCAGGTAAACACAAATTTTTTAAATCAGCTCAACCACATTGGTTACATGTGTGTACATAAATGTGCATATATGTATGTTTGCTCCTTCATAATTATCATGTACAATATAGCCTTAAATAATAGATCTTCTATAGTTAAATACAATAGAGATTTTTGGCGAGTTACCCAGGTTTGTATTTGTAAATAGTTTTTGAAAGGAAAAATATTTTGACTCCAATTATTCAAGGGAAAGAGAAGAAATACAGATAAACATATAACATGAAAAACTAAAACCAAACACGCCTACCATATAAATGTAAACAGGGTAAGGAGCCTATTTAAAGAAAAAGATCCCCAGATTTTATCAAAGAGAATGGCTCCATTATAAACTCTACTGTATACAAGGGTTATACCTAAACAAAGTGACTAGGAATGGTTGAAATAAAAGATGGGCAAATGCTATCAAGCAATACAAACAAAATAATTTTAAAATCAAGGAAGTTTCAATTCAGGACAAAAAGTATTCAACAGGACAAAGAAGTCCACTTTATATTTATAAGGAATAATTCCACAGTAAGCTCTTCCAGTAACTAATACCTACACATCAAATAAGAAAGTATAAAACTCATAAAGCAAAAGCTACTAGGAATAAAAGGAAAAATGCACATTAGTAAAAGGAGAGTTAAATTTACCTCCCTCAGTTCAGAATAAGTGTACAAAAGATTACTAAAGACATAGATAATACAGCAATAACAATAAAAGTTAAGACAGTCCTGTAATTGGTTCCATGAACAAACACAAAACAGTCCTCCCCCATATGTGCTTTCCCTGTAGCTTTCCTATGCTTTGGATCCCCAGACTTGTCACGCTCAATTACCAGAACATTATAATCTTTCTGTTTAACCCTTTTACCTTTTGAGCTGTCTCCCAGAAACAGCAGATTCTTCACAGGATAATGACACCAAGACTCACCATCCATCACTAACCTGCGACTTCTGAATTAGATCTGCACGTGTTGTTTTCAACACAACCTGATCCAATACACATAGCCACCTTCCTGAACCCCTTATAAAAACACCTCCCTTCAGTGGGTCAGGGAGACAGATTTGAGGCATTCCTCCCATCTTCCAGGTGACGTCATCTGTAATAAAGTATCTTTCTTCATTGGCAAACCTCGTTGTCTCGGTAACTTTCTTTGTGGCGAGCGATCGAACCTAGACCAGACCCCTTTTGTGGGTTCAGTAACAGCCTTAATTTCTATGTATCAGATTCCACAACCTGGAAACAGAAAACAGAAATTTACAAGTGCTCACAAAAACTAACCACAGACTAGCTCACACCGAAATCCTCATCGAATTCCAAAATGTATTGAAGTACTACTTACATCCTCAGGTCCCAGTGCAATGAAAGAAAATGTAACCAAAAAAAAAAAAAAAATCCTGCCGAACCATATGTTTTAGCGAAGCTTTCCCCAAAAGCAGGACCTGAGATAAGGACTTGGGTGCGAGTAGTTCATCTGGGAGACAAACATGACAAAGGTGAGGAAGTGGGGAAAGTGAGACAGGAACGAGAGAAAAACCAAAAACCAGTGTGAAATGAAGAGTTAGCTCCCGGATCTCAGCTTTGCTGGGGTCCTCTGGGGAGTGAAGAATGGAACTCAGACTTCCCCACCAGGGCAAGAGGAGGCTGGGCATTTGTCACTGACTCCTGTTCCTTACCAGGCTGCCACAGAGAACACAATATCTATACATGGCACTTCCAGCTGTTCTACATGTCCTGTGACATGAGAAGTACCTCAGGCAGAGAAGAGGAAAGTCATAGCAAGCACTAGAGATGAAGAGCCGCCAACACACACACTTGTCCTCCAGGCTACAGGGAACTCAGAGGATGATCGAGGACACGTGTGGTGGACACACTCTAAGATGGCCCTAGGGAGTCATGCCCTTGTTTAATCCCCTCACCTGGAGGGCGGTGGAGCCAGAGACCACTTCTAACCTGCAGCATGTGGCCAAGGTGATGGGACGCCACTCCTATGTTTAGGTTTCGTTAGCTTGCATGGTCTGGCAAACGTGAAGGGGTTTTGCAGAGGTAATTAAGGTCTCAAGTCAGTTGATTTTGAGTCAATCAAAAGGTAAATTATCCTGGGTGGGCCTGATTTAAGCAGGTGAGATACTCTTGAAAGAGTATTTGGGCCCATCCTGAGGTTGCTGACCTTAAAGACGCAAACAGCCACCCACTGTCTTTGACATGAGGTCTCAGCCCTGCCGACACCCTGACTGTCCCCTCAGGAGACCCAGAACAGGGCACTAAGGAGAGGGCTGCCTGGACTCCTGACCCACAAAAACTGTGGGATGTAAGTATCTGTGGTTTAAGCCATGAAGTGTGCAGCGATTTAGGCAACATAGAAAACAAATACAGAAAATGAGGCCAGACAAAAACAGTGCCTGTTTCACTGGAGAATAAGTCGTAATACCTGGGCATTAAAAATTTCTAAACAGCTCTCGGGTCTAGGAATCACCAAAGCTAAAAGTAGAGATCATAGACATTAACAATAGTAAAAACATCTGTGATCAAAACCTGTGAGTTATAACTTAAAGGTAAGTCATAGCCTTACTAGTTATACTGATGCAAAATAAAAAAAATAAATATATATATTGAAGATTTAATTTAAGAAGCTAAGAAGATTTTTCCTAAGAAGCTAGGAAAAATCACAAAAATTAATTTAAGGAAAGTGGAAATAAGGAATTAACGAAGGAGTATAAAGTAGAATAATAGAATAAAGGGAAAAATGGTAAAACTAATAGGTAAATTCAACAGGTGGTTCCTTAAAAAATAAAATAAAATAGAAGTATAAGTCAGCCTAACTAGGAAAAAAAGAAGTCTACATAAATACACAAAATAAGAAATCAAAAGCTCTGAATTCACCATTGGACAACTCATCCATGTAACAAAACACTTGTACCCCAAACCTTTTAAAATGGAAATAAATAACAAAAATAAAATAAATAAAAATAAATTTGAAAATAAAAAAGAAATTAAATGGAGAAATAAACCTAAATTCAGAGAAAATTAAAAGAATCAGAAACTACTGTACTTTGTTCAATACTATGCAAATATATATATGTATATATATATATTTTTTTTTTGAGACAGAGTCTCACTGTGTTGTCCTGGCTAGAGTGCCGTGGCGTTAGCCTACCTCACAGCAACCTCAAACTCCTGGGCTCAAGCTATCCTCCTGCCTCAGCCTCCCGAGTAGCTGGGACTACAGGCATGTGCCACCATGCCCGGCTAATTTTTTTCCTATATATTTTTAGTTGTCCAGATCATTTCTTTCTATTTTTTTTTTAGTAGAGGCAGGGTCTCACTCTTGCTCAGGCTGGTCTCGAACTCCTGAGCTCAAACAATCCGCCCACCTTGGCCTCCCAGAGTGCTAGGATTACAGGCGTGAGCCACCGCGCCCAGCCCTATGCGAATATATTTGAAAAGCTGGATGAAGTGATGTTTTCATAGAAGAGGAGGAATGACCAAATATGGCCTCAGAAGAGGTAGAAGTGACTCGTGGGAGGAGTCCATGGTGAGGAAGAGGAGGGTAGGTGGGAAGGCAGCAGGGGGTGAGCTAGACAGACGGAGTCAGACAGTGAAAGCCTAGTAACCCAGGGAAAGAGTTCAGATTCTATCCTGACATTCAGAACCTCAAGACATGAGAAACTAAAACTAACAGCCTCAAGGAAGGAGGGGGAAGGATCCAGTTTTGCCTTTTACAAGATTGCTCTGGCTGAAAAAAAATATCAAAATAGAGCAATTATAGTAGAAAACACAAAGTTAATAAATAAAACCTAAGCTCCTTAATAAAGTATCCCAAATAACTTTGAGGGATAACTATGCCAAACCCTTAAGGTTTAATTCCCATTCTATTTTAATTATTCAAGACAGTAAAACAAATAAATAAAGCTTCCAATTCTTTTTATAAAGCTGGCCATTTGAGAACTAAACATCGCTATGATAGGTAAATTTCACTTGTCAATATTGATGTTTAAATCTTATGTAAAATGTTAGACTACTGTGGCATGTTAAAAATCAATGTCCAAGTTCAAGTAATACCAGGAATTATAATTAGGAATAATCAAAAGAGAATTTGATATTAGGAATTTGATTAATATATTTTACTCAATAGTGAAAAATCATGAAAGCTCTTCCAAAGATAACATCGAAGGCATCTGATAATATTCTATATACATTATTGACCAAAAAAAGAAAAAGCAAATGGAATAGAAATATATGAAGATATTAATATATATCTACCCACATGCCAATATCACACCTAGGAAAAAACTAGTAAAACGTCTATTAAAGAAAGGAACAAAATAAGGATGTTGGCCATCACTGTCATTATTTAATTTTGACATAGAGATACTAACTAAATTGATTAGATATGACAAAGACAAAAAAAGTAAAAATCTTAGAAAAAAGAAAGTAATCTCATTATTATTTGCAAATGATGATTGTATGCCTAAAAACACCAAAAGAATCAACTTTAAAGCTATTACTAGCAGTTAATAGAAAACTTAGCAAATTACGTAAAAAAATTAATGTAAATAATAGCCTTTTAAATAAAAATCACAAGAAGTTAGAAAATACAATGGAAAAAATTATTTTACTTATAATAGCAACAAAAGCTATAAACTACCTAAAAACAAATGTAATAAAAATCTGCAAGATCTATCTCAAGAAAAATTTAAAGTAGAACTGATCATTTTTTTAAAAAATCAAATAAATGGGAAGTTTTTGAATAAATATTATAAAGATTTCAAATTTCCCTAATCTGTAATAATTGAAACAAATGTTACAAAGGGTTTTAAAAACACTAGAGAAATTTATTCTAAAATTCACGTAGAAAAATAAGCATGCAATGATAGTTGGAGCATTTATGAAAAAAAGAAGAAAGAGAATCTGTACTACCACACTGAAAAAATATTAAAGGACACAGTAATTGCAACAATACGGCACTCATGAATAGACAGGCAATCAATGGAAAAGATTACAGAGCCCATAAACCCAAAAACATATGGGAGTTTCATAAATGATAAAGGGAACTCAGCATGTCAGTGAAAGAGAAAATGGGCCATTCACCAAATGCTATTTATAGCCAACTGGGGAAAGAGAATAAAGATCCCTACGTCACTCCTAACACCAAAATAAATTTTAGGTGATCACAGATTTAAACATCATCAAACTGGAAAAAGGACCAAAGAACCATGAGAAAATTTTTAAAATAATCCTTGTGTGAGAAACAGTTCTGATTATGACCACCCCACTCCCAAAAGCCAAGAAGCCTGAAAAGATCAATAAATGTGACTTCATCAAAATGAAAAGTTCTAAAAAATACATATCGGAAGTTCTCAATGGGAAAATACTGTGCACAAACTCAAGTGACATGACATACTGGGGGGAAATTTATTCAAACATATCACAGGCAAAGGGATAATTCCCTTCCTTTATAAACAACACATGCAAATCACAGAAAAGGAAATAAAAATGCTTTTAAACCTGTGTTTAAATCATAATAATAAAAGTACAAAAATATAAAGAAAAATAAATAAAAATAGGAAGGTTTTTTATTACCGCTTCAATTTCAGTACTTGATATTGGTCTGTTCAGGAATTCTGTATGTTCCTGATTGACCCTAGGGAGGCTGTGTGTTTCTAAGAATTTGTCTATTTCTTCCACATTTTCAAGTTTATGTACATAGATATTTTTAGAGTATTCAGAGATGATATTTTGCATTTCTGTGGTATCAGTTATAACTTCTCCTTTTTCATTCCCAATTGCAGTTATTAGAGTCCTTTCTTTTCTGCTTCTGATTAATCTGGTGAGAGGTGTGTCAATTTTTTTTATCTTTTCAAAGAACTAACTTTTTGTTTTATTAATCTTCCATATAGTTCTTTTATTATCAATTTCATTTAGTTCTGCTTTCATCTTGGTTATTTCTTTTCTTCTCCTGGGTTTGGGATTAGTTTGCTTATCCTATTCCAAATCTTTGAGACACTTCATTAGATTGTTGATTTGTGATCCTTCTATCTTTTGGACATAGCCATTTATGGCTACAAATTTTCCTCTCAGGACTGCTTTAGCTGTATCCCATAGATTTTGATAACTTGTGTCCCCATTATCATTTAGTTCAAAGAATCTTTTGATTTCCATCTTAATTTCCTCCTTGACCTGCCAATCCTTCAGCAGTAGGTTATTCAGTTTCCAAGACTTTGTATAGAGATGAGTGTTTCTGTTGGAGTTGATTTCTAATTTTATACCACTGTGGTCTGAGAAGATGCACGATATAATTTCCATTTTCTTAAATTTGTTGAGACATGTTTTGTGGCCTAGGATGTGATCAGTCTAAGAGAATGTCTCGTGAGCTGATGAGAAGAATGTATATTTGGTGGTTTTGGTAGAATATTCTGTAAATATCTATTAAGCCCATATGTTCTAGAGTTCTATTTAATTCTCCTGTTTCTTTGTTTATTTTCTGTTTGGAGGACTTGTCCAGTTCTGTTGGCAGGGTGTTGAAGTCCCCAGCTATTACGGTGCTATTGTCTATCTTTTTGGTACTAATTGATCAACACTTAAGTGCATATATGCAAGTAGCATTATTTATTTATTTATCAGGCACTGTTCTAATTCCTGAAGATACAGCAGGAAACACATACAAAAAATCTTTCCTCTTTTCATGGAAGAAAATGATTCTTGGTGAAGGCAGATGATAAATAAATAAAAGGGAACAATAAAATAAATCCTGGTTTGTACGTACAATGGAATACTATAAAGCTGTTTTAGAAAATGAAGCAGCTCTATGTGTATTAATATGAAATAAGTTCCAAGATACAGCAAGTGAACAAGCAAGGTGCAGAACCATGTGTATAGTTCTATGAGTCATGTACATAGCTATTTGTGTAAAAATGTTTTTATCACACACACACAAAAGCACACACAAGAAGATGGAAATAGTAGCTGTCTTGGGTGGCCAGGCAATCAGGGCGGCAGGGACACGTATTCTGCCACGTATCTTTTTGTGCCTTTGGGATTATGTGCCATGTGTGTGTATTAAGTATAAAACAACACATGAAAATAGCTACCAAAAAATATAAATAAATTAAAAAAATGACTGAGTGTATATATGCCCAAACCATAGTTAAATCTGAGTGTATTATTATACTAAATAATAGCAAATAAAAAGGCATAAGGCAAAAAGCATGCACATCTACAAATATAGTAAATGCTCTGGGTTTCTTCTTAAATTCATGCTTGTGAAATTCTAGTTCGACTCCCAGCAACACGTTTTTTTGTTGATTCCCTGTTCTTCCTTCCTTGGGTCCATTTGTTTTCAGCAGAGAAGCTGTCAGCATCTGTGTACTGAAATGTGATGGTAGCCCGCATGTAGCAGCTTCATTGCCCCACAGAGCTCCCACTGACCTCTCAGTTCATGGGGCTCTTTATTCCATGTCTCTCAGAATGACCAGCAGGGACCGAGGGGCTGCCTGGGCTTCTCGACTGTTTCCCAACATCTGCTGGTCTACCTTCTTCTCCCTTGGACTGGCTCCTTTCCCAGTTCTCTGATGTTTGTCTAGCAATGTCTTCAGGGCTCTGTCAGTCCCAGCCGTTTCTAATGAGTCTTTCTAACCAGCAGCTAAATCGCTGTTACGAACTACATGTTTATGTCTTCCCAAAATGCATAGATTGAAGACCTAACCTCCAATCCCCCAAATCTGATGGTATTTGGAGTTGGGGCTTTGGGGAGTTAATTAGGGTTAGATGCTGTCATGAGGGTGGAGCCCTGGTCTGATGGAATTGGCGTCTTTTCCTAGAAGAGCTTGCTATCTTTCTTTACGAGCACACAAAAACACAGGTGATGTGGGCACACGGAAGATGGCGCAGCCTGCAAGAGAGGCCTCAGAATGAAGTCTGTCTTGCTGACACCTCTGTCTTGGACTTCCCAGCCTCTAGAACTGGGAAAAATAAATGTCGGTTATGTGAGCCACCCATCTGTGGTGTTTTGTTATGGCAGCCCAAGCTGACTAACATATACTCACTTTGCCTAATTTAGCCACCTAACAGTCTCAGGGGGCCAGGCTCTCTTAAAACACAGCAAACTCTGGAGATAGGTGGTGGTGAAGGTTGTGAAACAATGTGAATGAACTTCATGTCACTGAACTTTACCCTTAATGGTTAAAAATGACGGTCAATTTTATGTTCTGTATATTTTACAATTTATCACAGCTGGCTCGTTTTAAATTCAATTACCCCAACCCACTTCCTTCCCAGTTTGCCCAAAAGACAGAAGACATGTCCACAGCCTTCCTGTGGAATAGGATACTATAGGAAAGATGCTCACCACATAGTTATTTATTGTTTTAAAATAGAACTTTGAAAAAAATCTGTAGGCATGGGAGTTGCTGGGTGACTAAACCGTCACACTGTAAGTTAATAACCCCCAGGAATCCTGGAGGCTATTTTAAAACATTGTCTTAAGAGCCCTGGAAGAATTTGTGATGACA